>NC_053024.1:423161572-423457539 GCF_003073215.2 Triticum urartu
TGCTTGGTCGCCGATCTCATAGACTACCTCCTTGTGTTTTGAATCTGCATAACTCTTCTGCCTGGACTGGGCTACCTTCAGTCTATCCCGAATCAGCCTAACCTTCTCTTCTGACTCTTTGATTAAATCTAGTCCAAACAACTGGCGGTCTCCAACTTCATCCCACATCAACGGTGTTCTGCACCTTCTTCCATACAGGGCTTCGAACGGTGCCATCTTCAAACTGGCCTGGTAGCTATTGTTGTATGAAAACTCCGCGTATGGAAAATTATCATCCCAACTAGATCCCAAATCCATCGCACAACCTCTCGACATGTCTTCCAGAATCTTATTGACTCTCTCAGTCTGGCCATCTGTCTGCAGGTGAAAGGCTGTGTTGAATTCTAGCCTCGTGCCCAAAGTCTAGTGTAACTGATTCCAAAACTATGAAGTAAACTGTGTTCCTCTATCTGATACGATGGTCCTCGGAACTCCATGCATACATACAGTCCCGGTCATGTATATACTGGCCAACTTCGCACTTGTATACATGGTTTTCACTGGGATAAAGTGAGCCACTTTGGTCAAGCGATCAACTACTACCCAGATAGAATCATATCCTGATCGGGACCTGGGCAATCCGGTGATAAAATCCATGCCAAGCTTATCCCACTTCCATTCGGGTATCGGCATAGGCTGCAGTAATCCTACTGGCTTCTGATGTTCTGCCTTCACTCTCTGACATACATCACATACCGCTACATACTCAGCAATATCCTTCTTCATACCAGTCCACCAGAAACGCTCCTTCAAATCCAAATACATCTTGGTGTTTCCGGGGTGTATCGAGTATGGCGAGTCATGAGCTTCCAGTAGTATCAACTTCCTGATTTCTGCATTATTGGGCACATAAACACAGTCCGCGAACCATAAGGTGTCGTGCTCATCCTCGCGGAAACCTTTGGCCTTTCCTTTGCTCATTCTCTCCTTTATCTCGTGTCGGTGTACAAAAAGAGGGGTACACTTTTTGTACCCCTATAATTGTGCACGAGCAGTCTGAGCCGCGGATACCACCACACCAAGCAAGGCAAGGGAGGTGAGCCAGGGTAAGACTGAAGCTCAAGAGAACTAGAACAACGTCAAGACCAAGACCACGAAGAGCAAAGGGGACGAAGCGGACTCCCCCGGCAAGATCCTTGCTGGGAGACAGTTCTAGCAGCCCCGGCAAGACCCTTGCCGCGGCGACTCGTCCCGCGCCTACGGAGCAAATCACCCTTGAGTCCACTGCCCCCAAAGGGCAAGGATTCGGGAGACATCCCCGTGGCGGCATACAGATCTTTGTGAAGACATTCAAGATCAGATACGCACTAAGGAGACGACAACCCTTGGCAGGATCCCAGCCGAGGAAGACCACAAGGCCCCCGGCAAGCGCCTTGCCGGGGATGACAGCAAGCGCCTCGGCAAGACCCTTGCCGGCGCCCCGGCAAGGCCCTTACCGAGGACATCCGCAGGACCACCACCAGGCCCACGCCGACTAAACCTCCACCGCCGTTCGCATGCAGCTGCCGACCCAACCAGCTGGGCAGGCACCTGCGTGGCGGCATGCAGATCTTCGTGAAGACCCACCATTACGCCACCTCAGCTGCCTGCCTACCTACATGGCATCGCAAGCGTCGCTGGCCAGGGCGCGTGTCGACACAAGAAGGAGCGGCGACGGACGAGACAGGTTTCTCCCCCATCCCCGATAAAGTAAGGACACCTAAGCAAGACGCATTAAATGCGCCTTGTCATGTAATGCGAGGGATAACCTCGCAGCACTGTACCCTTTCCACCTCCTGTGTGCCACTGTGGCAACCCCTTTTTCTATAAAAGGAGGCCCGAGGCGACCAGGAGAAGGATTCGGCTTTTTGGAGCTCCTCACGCCCCATAGCTAGCTCAAGAACACAGATATACAATCCACCAAAGCAGGAGTAGGGTTTTAGGCATCCACGCGGCCCGAACCTGGATAAACGAACTGTGTGCTACCTGTTAGATCCGCTCTTCTCATGACCCCGTGCCCCGCTAACCACAGTAGGGATTCTTGTGATCCCATAGGTGTCGTTCCCGCCGACATCTTTGGCGCGCCGGGTAGGGGGCGCAGTTGTGAGAATCGGCTTTAGCAGTTAGTTCGGCGCTTCTTCATCATCATGGCACCCAAGAAGAAGACGACGGTGGCGGTTGGCCAGTCGGAAGCCGGACAGCCCGTCCCGACGCGGGTGAGCAGCGGACCGGTCGCAGAAAGGACCCGGGGCGCTGCTCGCGAACACCAACACCATCCCAGTAGCCGGAGTTTGGGAGGCGGCGCAAGGGCCTCCAAGACTCCCACGCCGGCGCCAACAGCGCGCTCCTCCCAGGCAGCGCGCGACGAACGGCGTAATCACGCCGAAGATCCCGGGCGTCGCCGCGGGAAGAGCCCCGAGCGCCACTCCCGGGACGTAGAAGACCTGCCCACTCACCGAGGCGCTGGTGAAAACGGCATGCGACCGTGGGGTCGTGATAGAGCTCCTTCTGACATGGTCAGAAGTCGAAGCGCGTCGCGATCCGTGCAGGTTTCGCCGCCACCGACGCCAGCAGAGGCCCTGGCGCGCGCGCAGTTGCTCCTCGACTTTCCTCCCACTACGGGGAAACTCGATGAATGGAGAGCCACTATCCGAAGCCTTGTTGCAGTGGCCAACAAAGACGAACCAAGTCCGGTGGGGCCCCTGGGTCGACGCTCCGATAGAGTCCCGTGAACCAGTGGCGGAAAAGTCGGCGGCGCCGCGACCACGGTGCATTCACCTCTTCCCCATCCGGTACCGCGGATGCCGGCTCGTCACGACATCGCGGGCGACGACATCTCCATAGCATCGTCTGACCCGTGGACCCACTGTGACCAGCGCCAAGTTCTTCGAGAACGAGCCCATGAAGACACTCGAACCACTATCGAGCGCCGGCGCGGAGCGCGCCACCAGTCAGACAGGCGAGCAGGGCCTGTTGTGAACCACCAGGCCCCGGAGAGCCCTGGAGGCCTACCTTCGAGGTAGGCTGTCCGGCTTTTACCCGTGAGCTGCGGCAGTTCCAGTGGCCCACTCACCGCACCTTCAAACCTGACGTTGGCGAAAACTACAACGGCAAGACTCACCCGTGTGAGTTCCTCAGCATCTACACCATCGCGATGCAAGCCGCCGGAGCCCGTGACGATAAGGTGCTTGCGAATTACTTTCCATTGGCTCTTAAACCCAACGCCATGTCGTGGTTGATGCACTTGCTGGTAGACTCTATTTCCTCCTGGTCGGATTTGTGCCATGAGTTTGTGGGCGCCTTTACTAGAGGTCACCAAGCCCATGGCCAAGCAAGCGACCTGCATGTCATTCCCCAGAAGGGAGGCGAGAGTCTGCGCAAGTATATATAGAGGTTCAGCCGAGTACAGCACAATATCCCTGATGTTCACCCTGCCGCCATCATCAGCGCGTTCCATCAGAACGTGCGTAACTGCAAGATGCGCGAAGAACTGGCAATGAACAAGCTGAAAGATGTGGCAGAACTCTATGTTCTTGCCGACAAATGTGCCCGAGCTGAAGAGGGAAGGAAGTACCCCGGCGAAGATGCCGGCGTGGAAACCGACTCCTCAGATGAGGATACTGCCACCCCGGCGAAGAAAGGCCGGCGCCGCAACAGGAAGCGCAAAGGTAAAGTTGTGCTTGCCATCAAGGGATCTGACGACGCCGGCTCCGCCAAGAAAAGCAAGGCAGATGACCCCGGCAAGGAAATTGCCGGATGTGTCGCCTGCCGGGCCTTGGCGGCTGCCCAGAAGCCAGGAAACTCCGACAAGCAATACTGCAAGATCCATCGCACCAAAGGCCATGATCTCCAGAACTGCCGCCAGGTTGAGCTCCTTGCTGAGAAGCAGAGGGCTGAATATGAGAGGCGGGACAAGGAGAAAGGCCAGGACGGTGCTGAGAGGTCCGGCAAGAAGCGTGATGGCCAGGCGGGCCGTCGCGGCAAAGATAAACAGCGGGAGAGGCCCGCCCGGGGCCGTGACAAAAAGCCAGAAGACGATGATCACGAAGAGGACGATGAGTCTGGTGACCAAGAATTTCAGAAAGCTACAGAGGCCATGTGCGTCGATGGCGGCGCCTCGCTGCATACCTCTCACCGCCAGCTTAAACAGTGGGCGCGTGAGATTACAGCGGCGGAACCGTCGTTTGAAGTGGTCCAGCACACCTATCATTTTTGACACTGAGGATCACCCTGATCACACTACTGCAGTCGGGTGCTTGCCATTGTTGGTTTCACCAACAATACGCAACCTCAAGGTGACAAAGATGTTAGTCGATGGCGGGACCGGTCTGAACTTAATCTCGCCTGCCGTGATCGAGAAATTGCAGATTCCTGATGAAGACCTCGAAGAGACGGGCACGTTTCAGGGGGTCAACCCGGGAAGAAGTCAACCAAAGGGAAAGGTCACGTTGCCCGTGACTTTTGGGAGTGATCTGAACTACATGACAGAAAGGGTTGTGTTTGACGTTGCTAAGATCCCCTTGCCTTACAACGGGATCCTTGGCCGCCCAGCGCTGGCCAAGTTCATGGCGGCGTCACATTACGCCTACAACACCCTGAAGATGCCGGGGCCTGTGACGATCATCACCGTCCCATCAGACAAGAAGGATGCGCTAATTTGCGCTGACCAACTCTACCAACAAGCAGTTGCAGCAGCCGCCACTGCTAAGGCGCTTGCTCCTGCCGCTGGAGCCCCGGGAAGGCAAAAGAAGAAGACCGGTGAGACCTCAGGCACCCACTCCGGCAAGCGCACCTCTTCGGAGTGTAGCGCTCCCGTCGAGGACGTGCCAGAGAGCTTCGCCGACAGAAACAAGAAGTCCAGGGCCACACCGTCGAGAACCAAGAAGGTTTCTGTCAAGGAGGACGGCAAGGGAGGAGCTTTTACCATAAGCTCCACCCTTAACAACAAATAGGAAGACGCGCTCGTCACCTTCCTGCGGGCGAGTATCGATGTGTTTGCATGGCAAGCATCCGACATCCCCGGCGTTCCCAGGGAGGTGATTGAGCACCACCTTGTTGTATGTCCTCATGCACGGTCCGTCAAGCAGAAGGTCAGAAAGCAAGCTTTGGAACGAAAAGAGTTCATCACAGAGGAGATCCGGAAACTGGAAGCAGCGGGTTTGGTAAGAGGAGTGCTCCATCCAACGTGGTTGGCCAATCCAGTGGTAGTGCGCAAGGCAAATGGGAAGTGGAGGCTGTGTATTGATTACACGTATATTAATAAGGCTTGTCCCAAAGACCCCTTCCGGTTGCCGCGCATCGACCAGATTGTTGACTCCACAGCTGGGTGTGATCTGTTGTCATTCCTTGATGCCTACTCCGGCTACCACCAGATCTTCATGACAAGGGAAGATGAAGAGAAAACGGCATTCATCACCCCATGTGGTACGTATTGCTTTATACGGATGCCTTTCGGGTTGAAGAGTGCTGGTTCAACGTTTGCAAGGGCGGTCCAGATTGGTTTTGAACCCCAGCTCCATAGAAATATGGAAGCTTATATGGATGATATAGTGGTCAAAACCAAGAACAGGGCAACCCTCATATCAGATTTACAAGAAACATTTGCAAACCTACGCAAGATCAATCTCAAGCTGAACCCTGAGAAGTGCGTCTTTGGCGTCCCGTCTGGCAAGCTTCTCGGGTTCTTTGTGTCACAGCATGGGATAGAGGCCAATCCGGACAAGATCAAAGCTATAGAGCAGATTGAAGCGCCCAAGCGAGTCAAGGATGTGCGTCGGCTTGCTGGTTGCGTTGCCGCCATGAGCAGGTTCATTTCCAAGTCCGCCGAGCGCGCCCTTCCCTTTTTCAAGATTTTGAAAAAGGCGGGCCCGATGGAGTGGATGCCAGAAGCTGAAGCAGCATTGCAAGATTTAAAGAGGTACCTCTCCTCCGCGCCAATACTAGTTGCGCCTAGGCCACAGGAACCATTGCTGCTGTACCTGGCGGCAACGAACCAGGTGGTCAGCGCCGCACTAGTGGCGCAGAGAGAAATTGATGATGAGGTAATAGCAGCGACGGAGCCCGGTGCCACCGATGCCGAGACGATGCAGCCAATTGAAGTGCCGCCGAAGAAGAAAATGATGCAGCACCCGGTCTACTTTGTTAGTTCTCTCCTGCAGGGGGCTAGATCAAGGTACTCCGGTGTGCAGAAACTGCTCTTCGGCCTTCTTATGGCCTCGAGGAAGCTGCGTCACTACTTCCAGGCACACGAAATCACTATCGTCACTCGCCTCCCTCTGCAACGGATATTGCACAATCCAGACGCAACGGGAAGGGTCGTAGAGTGGGCACTGGAACTGTCCAGCTTTGGCCTCAAGTTTGAGAGTACCTCGACGATTCAAAGCCGAGTCCTGGCGGAGTTCGTTGCAGAATGGACCGCGACGCCTGACGAAGAAACCCAAGAGACTGCTCTCACCGGCAAGGAGGCAAGTTGCGACTGGATCATGTACTTTGATGGAGCTTTCTCCTTACAGGGCGCTGGTGCTGGCGTACTGCTTGTCGCGCCCACCGGAGAGCACCTCAAGTACGTGATCCAGATGCACTTCCCCAGGGAGGTGTCAACAAACAATACGGCTGAGTACGAAGGGCTGCTTGCCGGTCTTAGGATCACGGCGGACCTCGGAATCAAGAAAACTCGTCGTTAGAGGCGACTCGCAACTTGTCATCAAGCAAGTCAACAAGGATTACCAGAGCCCGTTGATGAAGGCCTACGTCGATGAAGTGAGAAAGCTGGAAGAGCGTTTTGATGGTATACAGGCAGAATACGTTCCCCGAGCGGAGAATGATATCGCCGATTACCTGTCAAAACGTGCTGCCCTCAAGCTACCTGTGGAACCAGGTACCTTCGTGCTTCGGCTACTTAGCCATCCGTTGATCCATCAACAGAGCAGAACAAGAGGAGAAAGTCAGGGCCCGGCAAGTACTTTCCCGCCGAGCTCCCCATAGCCGCCGGCAAGGATGTTGCCGGAGACGCTGAGCCCGCCACGGGATAGCTAGCTCCGACAGAGCATCAAGCTCTTGCCATGGAGACAGCCGCTCCGATAGCGGAGGAAATGCCTTTAGTCCTCGCCGTCGAGCCCCAGGCTCCAGCGTGGGCACAGCATACCGTCCGATTCCTCCAAACAGGGGAACTTCCTGAGGAGCGGGAAGAAGCGGAAAAAGTAACCCGTCGCTCTACTATGTACCAGTTCGTCGATGACGTCCTGTACAGAAAGAGGCCGAACGGCGTGAAATTGAAGTGTATCCCTTGAGAGGAAGGACTGGGGCTGTTGGCGGAGATACATGGAGGCATATGTGGATCCCACATCGGGTCAAGGGCCCTTGCCGGCAAGGCGTTTCGGCAAGGCTTCTTCTGGCCCACCGCCCTCCAGGATGCGACGACACTAGTCACCAGGTGTGAAGCGTGTCAGTTCCATTCAAAGAAGCTTCATCAGCCAGCTCAAGCCCTTCAAACCATTCCTCTCTCCTGGCCTTTCTTGGTCTGGGGGCTCGACATACTGGGCCCTTTCCCCCGCGCTGTCGGGGGCTTTGAGTACTTGTACGTTGCAATCGACAAGTTCACAAAGTGGCCAGAAGTGGAAGCAGTGAGAAAGGTCACAGCACAGTCAGCCGTCAAATTCTTCAAAGGACTGGTGTGCCGTTTTGGTGTACCCAATAGGGTTATCACCGACAACAGCACGCAGTTCACAAGCCACACCTTCATGCAATATATTCAAGACCTCGGCAGCAAGGTCTGTTTCACTTCCGTTGCTCACCCACGAAGAAATGGTCAAGCTGAGAGGGCAAATGTTGAAGTACTGCGAGGCCTGAGGACAAAGACCTTTGGCAGACTGCACAAGAGTGGAAGGCGCTGGATTGATGAATTGCCGGTGGTTCTTTGGTCAATCAGAACGACACCAAATCGAGCCACCGGCCAGACACCCTTTGCCCTGGTATACGGGGCAGAAGCAGTTCTCCCCACAGAACTCATATACGGGTCACCTCGAGTACTCGCTTATGACGAGCTTGAGCAAGAGCAATTGTGGCAAGATGACGCAACGCTCCTTGAGGAAGATAATCTTTGGGCGGCTGTGAGAGCAGCGCGCTACCAGCAAGCCTTGCATCGCTACCATAGCCGCAAGGTTCATGCCCGAAGCTTTGAGGAAGGCGACCTTGTTCTTTGGCGCGTTCAATCGGCCAAGAATTCCAACAAGTTGACGCCAAAGTGGGAAGGCCCTTATCGGGTAATACGAGTCAACAGGCCCGGCGCAGTCCGCCTGGAGACCGAAGATGCCGTTCCGGTGAGTACTCCTGGAACATTGAGCATCTTTGCAAGTTTTACCCGTGAGGCGCGGCTTGTCGGGCCCCCGGCAAGCCACCTTTTGTACGAGCCTTGCCGATGACGCATGTAACCCTTTGTACAAAGCCAGGCGCGGACCCTGAGCATAAGTAAATGAAGCACTGGCGCCCTAAGTTATAGCATACATGCTAGGTCAAGTCTCGTCCTTGGTTAGGGTTGATAGTGCTTAGCGGCGACTAACCCCTAGCTTAGAGGTCGAGTGTGCGTCTCTTTGTCTTTCTTTTGTCTTCTTTGGTTCACAGGACATGCAGATATCCGTGCCGAACCACTTGGGGAGAAAAAAAAGAGGAACAGACCAGCATCTAGCCCCCGGCAAGCCAGTATTGCCGGGGGGCTGCAAGAGCAAAGATTCACCCACGGCAAACCAGGGTTGCCGGGGACTGTAGCTTCAGATAAGTTCTTCATCCCTTATCATGCATTCCATTATGGACTGAGGAATGTGAAACCTTGTTTTCCCCTAAGCTACCGTGCTCCCCTAACTCTAGGCCCTAGGGCTCGTTCCTGGGGCCAAGTTTGGTCGTAGTCGCGGCAGCGAAAGGATGAAACAAGGAGCCTGAACCCGCCTCATCCCTGCCTCCGCCAAAGGCGTGAGGAGGGTCGAGCGAAGTGGGGAGACGACAAGGCCTGTTGCCGGGCAAGGAAATGTTTATCTTGAAGATATCAAGGATTTACTCCTTGTCGTGGGTTCCACCCGCAAACAAATGACCCAGCAAGCATCCCTTTTTCATTAAAAAAACATTCCACTCAGGTATAGTCCATAGGGAATGAAAAACATGAATGATGGGATTACAAGTTTTAAATTCAGCAAAGGCCCGAAGGCTTACAAACTAAAAAGAGATAAGGTGCCCGTAATCCCTTTCTTGTCCCTCTCCTCAGGAGGCAGGTCAAGGAGGCAAAAAGGACAAAAGGAGCGCCTAGGCGAGCTACGGGTGGCAGAAGACACCAAGAGAACATCTTGGTGGCCGTCCAAAGGCTGGATGGTGATGGCAGCGCCGGAAGCAGAGCTCGAAGACGAGGCGGCAGGATGTCAGCACGCGTCGAAGGCATCGGTGCCCGCGTACTCCGACTTAACGGCCTTGCCGCCCGCCCTCTTCCTCTTCCGCAGCCTCCCAATGCCAGCCGCCCAAGGAGACGACCCCGAGAAGTTCAGGGAGCCGGCGACACGGATGATGGGGTCGCCGGTGCCGCACGGAGCGGCACCCGACACTTAATCGGACCCGTCATCCTGCCGCCTACTACCCTCGTCGTCGCTGCCGCTGTCCTCTTCGTCACTCCCGCCCGAGGAGGAGTCTTCACTATCAGAAGAGCTCTCCACGCAGCACCTTGCACGGGTCCCAAAGAGCCCGAAGACCTTGACGGAGAGAAGGCCACCCTCCATCAGCTTAAAATGGAGAGTGAGCCCCTCCGTCAAGCGGTGGATATGAGCAAACGTCTTCCATCCCCGACGAAGATACATCACGTGAGGGGCGGGGAAGTCGACGCGGACCCGTGTGCCACTGATCCCACAGCCCCTCATGTGCAGCCGCAAGGACTCCGGCGGATCCAGCTCCATCTCCCGTGCAAATGGAGTCGGGAGACGAAGGCGACGGCGCGGCGGCCGGCGCAGCCTGACGAAGAACTCGCAAGGGTCATCCCCAACATGGCCCTCCATTGGAGGAGGAGCTGCTGGCGGAGGCGAGGTCGGCGCGCCGCCCCGTCCTCCTCTTCCCCGAACGCCCCGGCCTCGCCCCTCCCCCTTCCCCTCGCGGCTGGCTCTGCCACCGCAGGCGCAGGAGAAGGAGGGATGCGTTGTCGAGCGGCGACCCTCGCCGCCACCGTTGAAGGACCGGGATTCCCTCTCTCCATGACGGATGGAAGAAAGGGGCAGAAGCTGAAGGAAGAAGAAGATGGAAGAATGCGGGACACCGTCCCCCCTCCCGCTCTTTATAAGGGAACGGGGTTGGGGGCTTGGCCGCCCCGCTCGGCCAATCAAGACACGGGAGGTGCAGGGAGCCAGGGCCGACCCGCTGCCCCAACCAGCGACGGCCCGGTTTCCTGCCTCCACCGTTTGCCACCCCAAGCGCATGGGAGACACGTGGCGGACGTGCAGAACCGAGGGGACGGGTGAGGCGACCTCTCCCCACCCCGTGATCGTGGGGAGTGGACGCCTCAAGGACCGCGCCTCGGCCCCATTCAGTAAATGGGTCGTGCCTCCACGCCTTCCTCCGTTTATGGGGAGGGCGCGAACCGCCCCTTTACTATGACGTGACGCATGCGTGCAGAGCCCAACCCCACGCATGCCGCCCACGTCACACGCACCTCCCCACGCCGCGCCACGTGCGGGAATCGTGGGAAGCGCAGCGCGCGAAGAATCTTACCGCGGTAAAAACAGCCCCGCCTGCTCACGCACCGTTTTTGGGCCTAGCCCAACAACGCGTTGCGCTTATGTGTGGCCCAGGCCCGGGGGCTCCTGTCGGTGTACGAAAAGAGGGGTACACTTTTTGTACCCCTATAACTATGCACGGGCAGTCTGAGCCGCGGATACCACCACACCAAGCAAGGCAAGGGAGGTGAGCCAGGGTAAGACCGAAGCTCAAGAGAACTAGAACAACGCCAAGACCAAGACCACGAAGAGCAAGGGGGACGAAGCGGACTCCCCCGGCAAGATCCTTGTCGGGAGACAGTTCTAGCAGCCCCGGCAAGACCCTTGCCGCGGCGACTCGTCCCGCGCATACGGAGCAAATCACCCTTGAGTCCACTGCCCCCAAAGGGCAAGGATTCGGGAGACATCCCCGTGGCGGCATACAGATCTTTGTGAAGACATTCAAGATCAGATACGCACTAAGGAGACGACAACCCTTGGCGGGATCCCAGTCGAGGAAGACCACAAGGCCCCGGCAAGCGCCTTACCGGGGATGACAGCAGGCGCCTCGGCAAGACCCTTGCCGGCCCCCCGGCAAGGCCCTTACCGAGGACATCCGCAGGACCACCACAAGGCCCACGCCGACTAAACCTCCACCGCCGTTCGCATGCAGCTGCCGACCCAACCAGCTGGGCAGGCACCTGCGTGGCGGCATGCAGATCTTCATGAAGACCCACCATTGCGCCACCTCAGTTGCCTGCCTACCTACATGGCATCGCAAGCGTCGCTGGCCAGGGCGCGTGTCGACACAAGAAGGAGCGGCGACGGACGAGACAGGTTTCTCCCCCGTCCCTGATAAAGCAAGGACACCTAAGCAAGACGCATTAAATGCGCCTTGGCATGTAATGCGAGGGATAACCTCGCAGCACTGTACCCTTTCCACCTCCTGTGTGCCACTGTGGCAACCCCTTTTTCTATAAAAGGAGGCCCGAGGCGACCAGGAGAAGGATTCGGCTTTTTGGAGCTCCTCACGCCCCATAGCTAGCTCAAGAACACAAATATACAATCCACCAAAGCAGGAGTAGGGTTTTACGCATCCTCGCGGCCCGAACCTGGATAAATGAACTGTGTGCTACCTGTTAGATCCGCTCTTCTCACGACCCCGCGCCCCGCTAACCACAGTAGGGATTCTTGTGATCCCATAGGTGTCGTTCCCACCGACATCTCGGCAATTTCCTTGTCATCCTTCTGAGCTTCACGAATCTTTCCCAACAATGTAGACTAAACTTCCATCGTTGCAACAAAACCTCTAGGAACAATCTCCAAACGAAGTTCCCTGAGATCCTCGGCTAACTCCTTTGGCAATCCTCCCGTTAGCAGAGTATTAACATAACTCTTCCACCTCAAAGCGTCCGCTACGACATTGGCCTTTCCTGGATGATAATGCAGCTTCATATCATAATCCTTTACGAGTTCCAACCATCTCCTCTGCCTGAGGTTCAGCTCCTTCTGGGTGAATATGTACTTCAAACTCTTATGATCCGTGTACACATCACAACGGTTTCCAATAATAAAATGTCTCCAAGTCTTGAGTGCATGCACTACAGTTGCTAGCTCCAAATCATGAGTGGCATAATTCAACTCATGCGGTCGAAGTTGACGTGAGGCATATGATAGAACTCTTCCGTCCTGCATAAGCACACCTCCAAGTCCTAAGCGAGATGCGTCGCAATACACTTGGAAATCCTTGCATATATCCGGCAGAATTAGCACTAGGGCCGTAGTCAGACGTTTCTTCAACTCCTGAAAACTGGCCTCACATTCTTCTGTCCATTTGAACTTAGTGTCCTTCTTCAACAACTCCGTCATGGGCTTCGCAATTTTAGAGAAATTCTTAATGAATCTCCGATAGTATCTCGCAAGTCCAAGAAAATTGCGGATCTCTCCAACTGAGGTGGGTGCCAACCACTCAGTGACTGACTGGACCTTGGTGGGATCCACTGCTATACCTTCTCCTGATATAACATGTCCAAGAAATCCAACTTCCTTCAACCAAAACTAACATCTGCTAAACTTGGCATGCAACTGATGTTTCCTGAGCTTCTCGAGCACTAAACGCAAATGCTCCTTGTGCTCCTCTTCAGTCTTTGAGTATACCAAGATATCATCAATGAACACCACAACGAACTTATCCAAAAACTTCATAAACACCTTATTCATCATACTCATGAAGTACGCAGGGGCGTTAGTCAATCCAAATGACATAACCGTATACTCATACAGCCCGTACCTGGTGGTGAAAGCTGTCTTAGGTATATCCTTCTCGCGAATCTTCAGCTGGTGGTATCCTGATCGCAGATCGATCTTTGAAAATACTTTAGCTCCTTGCAACTGATCAAAAAAGTCATTGATCATCGGCAGTGGGTACTTGTTCTTGATCGTCACTTCATTCAATGCTGGATAATCAACAACCATCCTTAAAGATCCATCCTTCTTCTCAACCAAGAGCACTGGGGCTCCCCACGGTGATGAGCTTCGTCGGATGTAACCTTTCTCCAATAACTCCTTAATCTGCTGCGGGCATCCGGTAGGGTCTCTTTGATATAGGTCCAGTGCCTGGCAACAGTTCTATCAAGAACTCAATGTCTCGATCTGGTGGCATGCCTGCTAACTCTTCTGGAAACACATCCGGGTAATCCTTCACAACAGGAACTTCCTCCTGAACAACTCCTGAGAGGGAATTTGCTTGAGTCCTCCTTGGTGAATGCCTGGATACATACTTAATCCTTTTTTCCTCCGGGGTGGTGAGTAGAATTGATTTGCTAGTGCAGTCAATGTTTCCTCCATACTTCGACAACCAATCCATGCCTAATATGATGTCCAATCCTTGCGACTCCAAAATTATTAGGTCTGAGGGGAAAACATGGCTCTTGATGGTTAAGGGTATCCGATCACACCATCGGATGGCCATGTACTCTGGCTGCTCTTCAACCTCCTCCACACTCACGTGGTTCACTTGTCCTTTGTTAAATGGATTGGGCTTCTTCGCAGAGCTCCCATTACCATTTCCGTTCTTCGCTTCAGGTCACTCAGTGGCATAGTGTCCAGTCTTCCCGCACTTGAAACAAGTAATGTGACTTAGGTCCCTCTTGGAGGGTGTGGCTGGATTGGAGCGATTCTGATTGTTGCTTGCTCCATTCCCATTCTCATTCTTGGGGCCATTATGATTACTAGTGGACCCGTTGCGCCAAATGGCGCAGAGGCATGCTAAATCCATGTACACGTTGAAAAGAAAATACATGATTTAGTTGGTTTAGTTGTGGGCAAACACATATGATGACAAATTTAACACCCTTTAAAAAAAGAATGGTGACTTCTTGTCCACAATTAAAAAAAATGGTGCCTTGTTATCTACGGTGAGATGTGCGCAAATACCCATTTAAAATCATGAATGTGTAGTAACTTTAGCTATGAGCAAACACTTCAAGCGCCAACCCAAACCCTTTTTAATCAAAAATTAAGGAGGACTTCTTTTTACAAATATATACTTGAGCATGCGCAATTTGTAATCAATCACATTTTCAAACAAGGGATTGAAACAGCAGTTAACATAGCTAACACTTTGCATTTAAGTGTAGCATATGATAAGATAGGAATAAGGGTTTCGTTCTTCCTTGGAGATGCACCAACTCCAGTACACACATACATAGACCTAACAAATATTTCTTCACCAGGAACTACGTCACACAGCAAGGCTCCATCATCCGTGAAATCAAACTAATTTAGCTACCCATCAAATGTAGAAAAACATTTGATGCTGCAAACTTGCACGTTCATTCTCCCCTGCAACCTTAGCTCGCGGAACCCGGCTTCGAGGGCAGATACAGGGGCATGGGGACCTGTCATGATTTTTTGAGAATGCAAAACACACCAGCATGAGATTTATTAGGAAAAACACATTATATCAGTTTCTAATTGGCTCACATTAGAAATAATGAGAGGTGACAACAGGCCTGGAAGATAGACTAACAACATGTTTCCCACGATCAAATTAGCTAGATTAGGATTTCCATATGTACATACCGCCACAACATATTATAGAATTTGTAACCTCACTGGAGAACAAAGTGTTCAGTAAAAAATAACACAATCTGGCCTACATAACTTTGGAATCGTTGCACATGGTTGGAACTTGTAAGCCCGACATTCCTTATTAGCATTAAGACGAGCCAAAAGCATTGAAACCATGATGACCTAAATAGTGCATCAGGTAGAGAGCATTACCTGGACTGGCCAAATGATGACATGGTCTTCCCTTCCTTGACGCCAAATGATGGAAACCTTGTTCTTCACCAAATTCTTCCATTGGACCCTTGCGCTGCTTTTCTCTCTAGTAAATTTTATACCAGGAAATCAAAACCAGAGAGACAGAAAAATCAACAGGTCAAAAGAGAACACCTTAATAGTGATTTGTCGAGAACTGCCTCTTGCTGCCTCCACAGGATTGTTTTGCCCATCGCTGTCTCTAGATCCCTTCCTCCTAGATGCACCACTATATTGGTACACAGAGCCGCCGAACGATCAGTAAACTAAGGACCATGAATTAATATCACTTTAAAAAAATCATGTGATGCATAAAAATTGAAAATAAAATAACAACCACGTGGTAAGAACCGGTAACTCATTTTACAGGATAAATATTTGCCTAACCCTTGCTGCAGATGGTCAACACTACAACACAATGACACATAATAGTAGGTTCATACAGAAATATAAAAGGAAACTAAGATTACAACACAATCAGACAAATCTATATATTCAAGTACACTAAGATTTGACCTTTATCTAATGGCATCTATGAGTCTTTCCTTTAGAATGGTGAACCAACAATGATGGATGGATTATAGTGCTGTGGACACAAAAATTGCTAAATATAATTAATTTTAATGTGACAAAAGCAAAGCAAAGTGGTCCATGCAGGAGTTCATGCCCAGCAATCGATTCTACACCTTTTCTCTGTGCATAGCTTTATTTTCATTTCTGTATGTCTGAGATAAGTTACACCTTTTCTCATCCCTCGCTGCTCTGCTCATACCTTGATAATCTGGAAGCACCAAAGGAATAAGCACTTTGTGCATGTATAAATATAGCAGTCATCCAGGCATGGTTAAGCAATGACATGAAAGATAAATATGCCAGTCGACGCTAATAAGGTAGGCTACAATCTTCTAGGAACCACTAACTTGCAAGGCATTGAAAATAAAATAAACACAACGACCTCACCCCAATGATGCTAGCTTATGGAAGTCATAGCCTATCTGATAGACAATGAAAGTGATCAGAAGACCAACAACAATTTTGATTTCAGAAAAAGGGTATTTCTTAAGCAATGCTTTTATTAGAAAGATGCATTCACATATATTTTTCTAAAATCGCATGCAAATGTGTTGATCCATTCCAGGGAAATATGGAATTCATACCCAAAAAACCTAGAACATAGATGGGGACAGTCTTTAAGGCAAAGCAAGTATTTGCCTAATCAACACAGAAACTTTGCATATTCCACTTTTCTGTAGTAAACATATTTGAGAACAGTTCAAACAGGACCTACATATGTTATACATAAGTAGCCATATGGAGCTGTAAACCAAGACAGAGGCCACCCAAGGCAGAAATTCAAATAGTGACAAAGAAACATCTCGTAATCAGGAGCACTCTATGACTATTCAAAAACAGAAGGCACCTCAGGAAGCGTGTAGTCAAATTAGTCTAGCTTAAAAACTAAATAGTAAATAAGGCACCATTCGTTTTTTCCATGAAAAATAGGCATGCCATATTAGATTTCTGAAATCCTTTACTTGAAAATTCCATATGCAACTGCCCAAATTATTGATGTATAACCCTCGGCTGCATCCAGTCAACTGTTTTTAAGAGAATAGGCAAACAACAAGAAACCAAAGCAGACCCTCGCTTCTTAAAGAGCTTCAATAAACTTAAATTGCTGTCCTATTAATTAATCTATACAGATGAGACTTATTCACGGGTTTGTCCTCAAGAAAACAGCTTTAACTCTTACAAAAAAAATAGTTTGACCAGTTCTAAAAAAATTCCATTCGTATGCACATGTTTAACTCTCAAAAAATAGCTTTAACTCTCATAAAACAGGTTTAACTATCACAAAACTTATGCACGTGTTTGCCGTCAAGAAAATTTCCATTATCACCCATCCAACAGATGACTCAAGACCATAGATCACAAAACCATATCTTCACGCCATGTCCCCAACCTACATATGAGGCCTTTCTGATTAGAAACTATATGGAAACTAAACAACATTTATCTAATTGGATCTTAAATAAACATGGCTGCATGTTTGTAGATAATCTAATTGAATTTTAAGGAGGGCAACAAGACGCATGTGTGTGGCCATGACACCCATGTTGCCATGTTGTTCAGTGCAGCCAGAAGAAAAATAACAAAACTGGAAAGTAGTCGGACCTGGGGTCGTGAGGGAGGTTGAGGATGAAATCTTCCTCGCTGCACGGCAGAGAGCAGTGGGGTAAGACAATGCTAATGTTTATAGAAGATTTGAACTCTTTAAAATGCATGTATAGCCCATTTTTAGGGGATTAAACGGTACATAAAAGCAGTAAAAAAAATGGAGCCAACTCATAAATACATTTATGGGCAGAAACATATATGCCTAGATGGAACACATAAAGATAAGGAATGCATCTATCAAGTACATGGAAACCCAGATAACGGCAACATTAATAAATAGGTCCAGAAGTGATGTACAAAGCATCAACTTTGCCCTATGGGGTATCCAACTACACAGGAATGGTATTAGAATTCAGAAACAGTATGAGATGTAGCATTTAGGTCACTTACATTGCTTGTATTTGGATGTGCACAACATCAGTACGTAGAGATTTTCCCGCATAATATACTTATCAGCTAAGAATCTTGGAAAATGGAGATCCAATCCCATAACCTAGCAAATCATCAAACAAAATCAGGAAGGAAAATATAGGAGAAATCAAAGGATAATACCGTAGCTCCAGAGACATTGACCAAACCTGGAATTGTTTAACTGGCAAGCACGAAAATACCTACAGACATCACCAACACCTATCCTGGCTACTGCAGTCGGCGACACAACTTCTCTTGCGGACCAAACCAACATGTGAAACAAGAATGAAATTAGATGGAAAAGGGAGCTGAATTAGGCAGGAGGAACTCATGTGGGGAGGTGCATCCAGAAGGGACGAGGGGTGAGGTCCTGGTCCTTCTTCGATGCGGCTTAGCGGTGCGACAATGAACAATGACGGCGCCGTCCGGCACTCTCCCACCCGCTTCCGCCCGCTTGCGCCAGGCTCGCCTCGAGCCGGTCGCCGCCATGGAGCCTAAGCGACGGGAGGTAGTCCTGGGAGGAGGAGAAACGCGAAGATGGGAGGGATGGGCGCCGCGGCAGGGGTGCGGGCCAGGAGGAAGGAGGGAGGCGTGTGGCGGCTGTGATGATTGGGGAAGGGTTTGCCACCGGCGCAGGGCGCGACGTGCACTGAGACGACGCACGCCTCGCACGAGGGACCCAACGCGCGGCGCTCGCACGTCCAGTTGCCAGCCGTGCATCGGCCACGCGAACCCAGCAGCGAAGGAACACAGAGCAACTGACCACCGGCCCCGCCTCTCGACACGGCCCCAGCGTCAGTGGAGGCGCCGGATGACCCGGAGAAAAGGTGGGCGAGCGCACCGGACGATCCGGAGAAAAGACCCGTGAGTGGTTGGACCCGGCACTGCGTAGAGGTCAGCCTCGGCACGACGGCGCGGAGGAGTCAGCCACAATTCTCTCCAACCCAGCATAACGCGGAGGAGAACAACAAAGAGTCCCTTACATGTGGAACCAACGGCCATCCTGGCCCACTCATCATTGCATGCAAGGGGTAGCAGCGGGTATAGATATGTCGTTCCAGCCGATCCAGGAGGGGCGCGCTACGCTAGGCACGCACGCGGCATGCCAGGGGAGGCTGCCCGCGACCCAAAAAGAACTGACCCACCAATAGCGCAGGAGGCTGAGCCCACAGGTCATCGCCCCGATGAATTCACCGGAAGGTCAAACGAAGAACGAAAATTACCAGCGCAGATCGAACGGTAACCAATCAACGGAAGACCAGTTTGACCAACATCCCACGGACAAAAGCGATGCAAATCGAGGGACGATCGTAACGAAAATTTCCTCCATTACGAGTGTGGCCTCTATGATTATGGGTAAATCCTCCCGGATTCGGGATAAAACGAGGCTTCTGCTGAGCTCCTGAATTGTACCTCCCTTGTCCATACTTGTTTTTGCGGCTCTCTATCTGCTGCTGCTTCCCTTCAATCATGAGAGCTTTATCTACCAACTCCTGGTAGTTGTTAAATGTTGTCACCATCAACTGCATACTCATCTCATCGTTCAGCCCTTCCATAAACTTCTCCTGCTTCGTGGCATCTATGGCCACATCATCTGGGGCATAGCGAGATATCTTGCTAAACTCATCCACGTACTGCCCCACAGTACGATTTTCTTGGCGTAGGTTGCGAAACTCATGCTTCTTCATGCTCATAGCTTCAATTGAGACATGGATTGTGCGGAATGCTTGCTGAAACTGCTCCCAAGTGACATTGGCTATAGGGAATGTGGTGTGTAATTTTCCCACCATGAGGTTGCTGTTCCATCCAATTGATGTGCGGCAAAGCGCACCTTCTCAGCATCTGTGCAACCTGCGGTGGTCAACTCCCTTTCAATCATGCGTAGCCATTCATCAGCAACTATCGGCTCGGTGCTACTGGAAAACACCGGCGGCTACAACCTCAGAAAACGGGCTAAATTGTCAACTGGAGGTGGTGCAGTGGGTTGTTGTTGTTGTTGTTGCCTTGGTTCTGAACTAACAACTGCATCAAGGCATTCTGCTGTTGGATCAACTGAGTGAGCTCCGGTGGGAAGACAAATCCGGTATAACGTCTCGGAGGCATCTGATGGGTTTAGAGGAAAGAGATTTGAATAGAATGAGATCTAGTGGGAAAGCACTACCCATATACACATGAGACAAACACAATCATATCATATCACTCAATCAATCAAGCAAGGGCATACAATCGATCTAACTATCTTTACAGTGCTCAGACTATACTATATACATGGGGGAAATACTACTTGATCATATGGTGGTCTACTAGAGGTTTTGATCGGTGGGAGACTCCATGATATCAGCTCCAGCTTCGTCTTCACAGTCATCATCACTACTGTCGGGATCAGAGTCGGTGTTGTTGATGATGATGTAGTCTTCTGTAGTGACCCGACCTCAGACGGTCAAGTCTCTGTATATCTATGCCATCCTTGGATCGGTATTCTGGCACACACAGTACGTCAATGTATATATCAAAGTGCAATCACATGTATAAATAACGTAAAACTGATATATATATATATATACCTCATAAGTCTCAGCGGAAACAAACAATCGGGTGTGGAGTCCCATCAACGCCATCGGCAGGTTGAGTGTAGACCGTAACCCAATCAACGCAACTCACTCGTCGTATAAAATCCTGCAACATGATATGTTGCAGCCGTGTAGGTCAGTACATTGAATGTACCGGCAAGATCACAATAAGAGAAAACAGATGATAAACTATACTATATGCAGTATGGCTTTGTAGCTCTGTATCTGAGTTTTGTTTGCGTAAAAACTGGTTTTATTTTTCCTACATCAACGGAATATCAGGAGTCTGTACTATATAGTTTTCTATCTGACATGGTTCCGCCAACCGATGTCTCATAGCCCAAAATCATCATAAGTTGCCCGCAATTAAGTTATCAGTCCGGTGTTGAGAGTTCCAAGATAGATCCAAGTCCAGATGCTCAAATTGTCCGTAGCCGGGGACACGGCTAATCAATTAGGTTTTAACCCTCTGCAGAGGTTTGTACACTTTACCCGCAAGATTCGATCCCTCATTTTTCGTTCTCACACTTCAAGGTTGTAACGCCCCGAGACTGATGTGTCAGGTGTCGTCCAGTTATTCGCTGTTGTTGCCTTGTCATTGCTTGCGTGTCATGCATATCATATCATGTCATCATGTGCATTGCATTTGCATACATGTTCGTCTCATGCATCCAAGCATTTTTCCCGTTGTCTGTTTTGCAATCCGACGCTCCTATGTCACCCGGTGTCCCTTTCTACCTCTTTTCGTGTGTGGGTATTAAACGTTTTCGGATTGGACCGAGACTTGCCATGCGGCCTTGGTTTACTACCCGTAGACCGCCTGTCAAGTTTCGTGCCATTTGGACTTCGTTTGATACTCCAACGGTTAACCGAGGAACCGAAAAGGCCTCATGTGTGTTGCAGCCCAACACCCCTCCAATTTGGCCCAAAACCCACCTAAACCCTCTCCATCATCTCGGTCGTTCGATCACGATCGCGTGGCCGAAAACCGCATCTCATTTGGACTCTCCTAACTCCCTCTACCTATATATGTGATCCCCTCCTAAAAATTTGCGGACGAAACCCTACCCTAACCTTCCCCGCCGCCGCCGGACATTTCATCCCACGTCGGCCGGACATGTCCGTTCGCCCGGCCACCTCACCCGGACTTATCACAAGCCGCCACGTCAGCCGGCCGCCGCCCTCGCCCAACCGGTCGCCGCCACGTGGCGCCCGCACGCCCACATCGCCGCCTCCACCATGTGCGGCCCGCCCGGCCCGCCGCGGGCCCTCCAAGCCCATCGCGGGGCGCCGCCCACGCCGCTCGTCCCCGCCGCCCGACTCCCTCCAGCTCCGCCGTGCAGCTCCGCCGCCGCCGCGCATCACCGGCCGGAGCTCGCCGCCGGACAGCCCCGCGAGTTTCCGCGCCTCCTCGACCACCGCGGTGGCCGGAGCCGCCCCACCGCCGCCGGATCCGGTCGGGAGAGGCCGGATATGCCTCCCCCTCGCCTCCCCGCTGCTTCTTCGACCTCGCCGGAGTCGCATCGAGCTCGCCGGAGTTGCCTCGGTTCACGTGCCGAGGAACCCTAGATCCAGATCCAGTTGACTTTTTCCCTCTCCCTCAATATTTTTTTGCATACTTCGTCAGCTCACAACTCTGTAACTGTTGCTCCGATTCGTGCGTGTAGCATATCAAAATGTTCGTCTCGACGAGCACATCATTTCATCTCATTGCATCATTTTCATTTGAGCTCATCTTGATGCCTGAAATGCTGTTGAAGAGGGCTATGTGATGATTATGTTAGATCTGTTTCAGCAAATGGTCTTTTGTCATTTTTGCCATGATTAATGTGTGCATGCTATGATCCTGAGCTCTACATGTGTTTTGTTATATGCCATGTCATATTTACAGGGGTGTTTGCCATGTATTTTTGCGATATTTGTGGTGACTAGCACAAGCTTGCAAAGTAGCGTAATCGTTGATGCTGATTTCAGGGACTTAGAATTTCTCTAAGTCCTTGTCCTGATATTGTTTTTATGTCATATGTTCATGTTGTTTCCTAGTGATCCATGCCTCTTTTGAGGATGATCAGTAAGGTTGTTTTGTTAATATTGTGGTGCTATATCCATCCATGTCTTTGTTTGCAATTATGGAGCACCCTAGCTTGAGTCAATCGAGCTCTTCTTTTACTATAAAATGTTCCTGGCAGATTGTTAACATGTTTAGCAATTTTGCCGAGCTTGTTGTAGTTGATCCGTGCATGCTATGTTGTTGTTCTTGCCATGTCTACCTTCTATGCCATGTCTTCTTGCTGGGTGTATGATTAGATTATCATGCCATGCTTTGTAGTGAGTGCATCGAGCTCGTAAACATGCCTACTTGTTAACTGTTTTGCATGCTCCAGTTTTTCACTAAGTCTGAATCTCTTTATGTTTTTGCTATGTTCACATACTTGCAATTGTATTTTCTGATCCCTTTTGGCTCAAGGTCACTAAGGGAATTTTGTTAAGTGCTTAGAGTAGCTTCATGCCATGCCTTGCTTTACCATGATATGTTCCTGTAGCATGTAGTTTTCATGCTCTAAAGTTTGCTTCCTGATGATAAATTCCAGACTTGTGTTAATTTCATTAAGTCTGAAACCTGTTAACTTTTGCTCTTTTGCCATGCTTGTTTGAACCTGTTATTGGATGAATTAGCCGTAGCTCAGTGTTCATCTTTTGTCAAGCATTATGATTGGATCCCTGCCATGTATTTTTTTGCCATGTTTGAGTGCTGTAGCATATTTTACTTGATGCATTTAGATGGCTACTTGCTGATTATCGCAGACCGGTGCTATATTTGTTTTGCTTGCCATTTCCAAACCGTGCATCCGATTCCGGTGATCTTTATATCGATTTCGACCGAAATCACATCACCTTTCTATTGGCACTCTTGGATTTCCAAGTTGAGGCCAGGTTCTATCTTTCCTTGTCAAATAATGCATATGCACCGCATACCGCACCCCGCATTTCATACCATGTTCATGTGTTGTTTGTTTACTATGTTGTGTGCCTCTTTCCGGTGTTGCTTCTTCGGGTTGGTTCTGATAACGTCGCGTTTGTGAGGACCCGTTCGACTACGTCCGTTTGTCTTCTTCATGGACTCGTTCTTCTTCCTTGCGGGATTTCAAGCAAGATGACCATACCCTCGAAATCACTTCTATCCTTGCTTGCTAGATGCTCGCTTTTTTGCTATGCCTATGCTGCGATACCTACCACTTTCTTATCATGCCTCCCATATTGTTAAGCCAAGCCTCTAACCCACCTTGTCCTAGCAAACCGTTGTTTGGCTATGTTACCGCTTTGCTCAGCCCCTCTTATAGCGTTGTTAGTTGCAGGTGAAGTTTGGAGTTTGTTCCATGTTGGAACATGGATATTTTTGTTGGGATATCACAATATCTCTTATTTAATTAATGCATCTATATACTTGGTAAAGGGTGGAAGGCTCGGCCTTATGCCTGGTGTTTTGTTCCACTCTTGCTGCCCTAGTTTTCGTCATATCGGTGTTATGTTCCCGGATTTTGCGTTCCTTACGCGGTTGGGTTATAATGGGAACCCCTTGACAGTTCGCCTTGAATAAAACTCCTCCAGCAAGGCCCAACATTGGTTTTACCATTCGCCACCTAGCCTTTTTCTTTCCCTTGGGTTCTGTAGACTCAAGGGTCATCTTTATTTTAACCCCCCGGGGCCAGTGCTTCTCTAAGTGTTGGTCCAACCCAGAGCACCATGTGGGGCCGTCCCTTGGCAATTTGGGTTACGTTGGCTCCCGTACGCTTATCTTATCCGGTGTGCCTTGAGAACGAGATATGTGCAGCTCCTATCGGGATTTGTCGGCACAGCAGGTGGTCTTGCTAGAATTGTTTTACCATTGTCGAGGATGTCTTGTAACCTGGATTCCGAGTCTGATCGGATTGTCTTGGGAGAAGGAATATCCTTCGTTGACCGTGAGAGCTTGTGATGGGCTAAGTTGGGACACCCCTGCAGGGATTTGAACTTTCGAAAGCCGTGCCCGCGGTTATGGGCAGATGGGAATTTGTTAATGTCCGGTTGTAGAAAACCTGAAGTTGACCTTAATTAAAATACATCAACCGTGTGTGTAACCGTGATGGTCACTTCTCGGCGGAGTCCGGGAAGTGAACACAGTGTTGGAGTAATGCTTGACGTAGGTTGTTCTAGGATCACTTCTTGATCATAGTTTCTCGATCGTGCTTTGCCGTCTCTTCTCGCTCTCATTTGCGTATGTTAGTCACCATATATGCTAGTCGCTTGCTGCAGCTCCACCTCATACCTTTTCCCCACCTATAAGCTTAAATAGTCTTGATCGCGAGGGTGTGAGATTGCTGAGTCCCCGTGACTCACAGATACTTCCAAAACCAGCTTGCAGGTGCCATTGAACCGTGCAGATGACGCAACCAAGCTCAAGGAGGAGCTCGATGAAGATCTTGTCCTTTGTGTTGTTTCGTCCAGTTGATCAGTAGTGGAGCCCAGTTGGGGTCGATCGGGGATCTGTGTAGCATTTGGGGTAGTCTTCTTTTTATTTTGGTTCTGTAGTCGGACCTTGAGTGTATCTGGATGATGTAATGCTTTATTCATGTAATTGTGTGAATTGGCGATTGTAAGCCAACTATGTATCTCTTTCCCTTATGTATTACATGGGTTGTGTGAAGATTACCTCACTTGCGACATTGCTTTCAATGCAGTTATGCCTCTAAGTCATGCTTCGACACGTGGGAGATATAGCCGCATCGAGGGCGTTACAAGTTGGTAATCAGAGCCTTCCCCGACCTTAGGAGCCCCCTGCTTGTTCGAATCGCTGGCGTTATTGAGTCTAGAAATGTTTTGAGTCATTTAGGAATTATATATATCAGAGAGTTAGGACTTCTTTTTACTCCTCAGTCCCTTCGTCGCTCTGGTGAGGCATCCTGACGTAGAGTTTTGACTCTTCTCTTCTCAAATTTCACTAAAAAAATTAGGATCACGCAGGTATCTTGGAATCGTTCCGATGGTTTTGTGACGAGAACATTGTTCTTGGTGCCTCCTGACATTTAGGGGTTGTGGCAGTGTCCCGAGGAGTTGAGCTCCGAGGTGTTGTCATCACAATTTTGTCATTGCAGTTCTGGAATACCTGAGTTTAGTTTCACCGACATCGAAAATCTCTTTTATGCAGTTGTTGGTGAGATAACCTCGACGCCACCCAGTACTGGGGCGGGAGTTCGGGAGTATTGTCGTAACTCGTGTAACGGATGCTTTTCGAAGGTTGAGGTGAACGATTTCCGAAGGTTTCTTGGTTATGTGTTGAAGGATGGATACAGCTGGATGTAGGATTTGCTAGTTTTGGGTGAGATATTATGCTTCACATGTATCCCCAACACCTGATTGCATAACCGGAAAATTTCGGGAGTTTATAAGTGGGAATTCAAGTAGATCTTAGGATATCTTTCCGACGGATATATGATATGAAATTGGGGTTCGACGTCTAGTGGTCCGCCTATCCACGGTTGGTTTTACAGTGGTCTCGTTGTGTCTTAAAGAGTCCTTGGCTATGCCGACTCGGGGACGCTTCGTATGTCATGTGCACTGCCTTGTACATGATGGTGCTGTACGATCGAGCCCGTGTAGGCCCCACCACGAAAACTTCAGACGAAATCTCTATCATATGTTTGTTCCGGCTTATTTTGCAAGCAAATCCTTTGTTTTGTTTTGAGTTGTGGTATTCGAGTTGCTTCGAAGTCAAATGTTGATTCCATACCTTTCCTAAGCGGTGTTTTCATGTTCCTATGTGAATACCAATCCTTCATGATCATCGAGATTGTCATGTCAATCCGTTTCAACCGGCGTGCTTCTCTTCTAGTGGATCCGACCATTTCAACGTCCGCAAGATCTATTATCAGTTCTTCTCAACGGTGTTTGTTTCATCTGTATCCAAGTTGCCTTTGTTTTTCCCCCCCCCCCCCCCCCTTTTTTTTTTCAAGGACTCAGATTTCTTTGTCAAGTATCCTTTTATTGATGGGAAGTGAACACGGTGTTGGAGTTATGATTGACGTAGGTTGTTTCTAGGACCACTACTTGATCATAGTTGTTCGACCGTGCTTTCGCCTTCTCTTCTCGCTCTCATTTGCGTATGTTAGCCACCAAATATGCTAGTCGCTTGTTGCAGCTCCACTTCATACCTTTTACCTTACCCATAAGCTTAAATAGTCTTGATCGCGAGGGTGTGAGATTGCTGAGTCCCCGTGACTCACAGATACTTCCAAAACCAGTTTGCAGGTGCCGATGTTACCGAGCAGGTGACGCAACCAAGCTCAAGGAGGAGCTCGATGAACATCTTGTACTTTGTGTTGCTTCGTTCTAGTTGATCAGTAGTGGAGCCCAGTTGGGGTTGATCGGGGATCTGTGTAGCATTCGGGGTAGTCTTCTTTCATTTTGGTTCCGTGGTCGGACCTTGATTGTATCTGGATGATGTAATGCTTTATTCATGTAATTGTGTGAAGTGGCGATTGTAAGCCAACTATGTATCTCTTTCCGTTATGTATTACATGGGTTGTGTGAAGATTACCTCACTTGCGACATTGCTTTCAATGCGGTTATGCCTCTAAGTCGTGCTTCGACACGTGGGAGATATAGCCGCATCGAGGGCGTTACAACGGTGTTTGAGAACAAGATGACCGAAACATGGTCTTCCAAAGAGTTCCCCTTACCACTGTCCGGTGCTCATCCAATCCTACCGTAGTTCTACATCTGCTAGCACCGTCCCAGCCAGAGTCACCACTAAGGTCAACCAAGCCAGAGCCCATAGTGACTTGCGATTGCACAGGTAAGCTTCCAGTCATGAAGTATTCTTCCGTCTCTTTGAGTCTGGGTGAAGCTTTCCGCAAGATGTCATGGCGCTTCTCCATGCATCCCGGCCATCCACTGGTTCCTCCAGGGTGCCCGTCAACCATCCTTCACCCAGTAGTGTGTATTGAATTCTTGTCTCGAGTCTCAAAATCTTGAGGCCTTGGAGTCCTGAAGATGCAGTCCTTGCCGATGCCATCATGAAGTTGTCGCCATTGACGTAGAGCCCTCCTTCTTCACACCACTCTCGTGCACTCATACCAAACCCCGTCTACTATAGCGTAGCATTAAAACTATATAACGTCCCGGACTTGGTAACAGGGAGATGGGTTCCTACCTCATGCATTCTACTCAACTAGAAGATTCAATAACACTACTGGAGGGATTGTTAAAAGGGTGCTACTACATGCAAATAAAACATAGGTATGAAAAAACATGGTCAAGGTGAACTTGCCTGGTATTACTTGATGAAGATAACAACGCTCTCGAAAATAACTTGATAGGACTATACACAACTCTCCGATGAAATCTATAATAACAAACATGACATTCACATAAGCAAGCATTCTAGCAAGCAAATATAACAATAAAAAAAACACAATAAGAAAACCCAATACAAAACAAATAACACATCGAAAGAACTAATAGGGAAAACTATAAAGAACCTACTAGGAAAACCTTTTGCCTTAACTACAAAATAGTTTGGTCCTAAGTAGAACTTAACAAAGGAAATACTAAACTAATAATTTTAACAGAAAATAAAATTTAAATCAACTAAGTTAACAGAAAGTATTTTTCATAAAGTTTTACTAGCAAAAGGAAACATATAAAAAGCTAAATTAAAACTCTAATTATACTTAAAACAAAGCTAGCAAGAAAAAGAAATAAAACATTTTATTCTTCCGTAAATAAAAGTTCACCCTCTATAACTATAGAAACAAATCTGAAATAAAATATAACAGAGGTGAAAATAAATTTTCAAATAATTAAAACAACAGAAAATAGCAGCAAGTCAAAAATAACTAGCACAGTGTGTGTTTTCGTGAAAAACAAATTTTAATAAAATCTATAAATACCCAAATTAATCCTACTGCTAGGCAAGGTCAAAACAAAGTAGTGGCAAAAAGAATCGCCTAAAAAATTAAATCTAGCTCATATTATAGCAGAAATACTAATCTGACTAAAACCCATATAAAACAATTTTTAAAAAACCTAAAACATGGCCGAAACTACTTTATACAGAAACTTTAGGAAATTTGCAGACTAGAGCAAAAAGAATCAATCAAAAACTCTAAATAACCTAAGAGATATGAATTTTTCAAGATTGGAACTTTCTGTTTTAAAAACAGAAACGAAAATAACAGAAAAAAAACTAACGGGCGCAACGGGGGTGTGCGAGCTGAAACTAAACAGCGCTCGGGTGGAAAATAACCGAAACGCGTACGGGCTAAACGAGAAAGACCGATCGGCTAAACCGACTAGACCTGAATCGATCTAAACCGAATAAAAATCGTAACAAATCGGAACTAAACCGATCTATAAACAGAAAAACCAAACCGTTCGTTAGATCTAATCTAGAGCATCAACAACAGATCGGATGGTGAAGGGGAAGTGGAGAGCTCACCGCAGGGAAGGTCGACGGCGAGCAGCTCGGACGTCGTCGGCGGCGGCGCTCCGAGCGTCCGCGGGCTCTGGCGAGGGTACGGGCAGACGCGGCGTTCGACGGCGAGTCCAGTGGTGGTCGAGATGGTGGCGTAGGTGGACGGAGGAGATCGACGACGGCTTACAGTGCAGCAGCGCCGGCGACGGACTTGGAGAAGACGACGATGATGGTGTTCGGGCGTGGATGTGGCGCTTGTCCTGGTGGTCGCCAAACTCCTGGGATGGGTGGACGGGATGCCCCAAATGAAGCAGATCCTGGAGGTGTCCTCGTGAGTGTAGGTGGCGTCCTCCCGTGATGGTGGCGAGCGGCTGGAGCACGGGGCAGCGCTGGCGAGACTTGGGAGAGATTGGGGAGCTCTGTCCCGTTCGGTTCTATGAGAGAGGAAAATTCAGGAAGATGCATGTGACGCCCCAAGACCGGAGATTCAGATGCCATCCATGGATTCTGGGTTTCGTCAGGTGTTTTGTTTGCTTGTTGCTTTCCCCTTTGCATCATGTGCCTTGCATCATGTCATCATGTCAATATGCAACCCGTCTTAAAACCCACTAAATAATTTGTGTGGATCTTCGATCCATTTAAATCGAGGGAAGAGTGACTTCTCTTTATAACATTATCCTCCTAATATTTATGGAGCTATTATAAATATTTCCATTCTTTTGGAATCACCCATAACACACTTGCAAATAATCACATGCCTTTTCTCGCTTCAAGTTTGGTCCCCAAACTTTGTCCATAATTTCTTTCATCGCTTTCCCGGGGCTCCTCCAAAAATCCAAACATTTTTGGACCTTCCTAACCCTCAATTCCTATTCAAACCATTTGATTTTAAATCAAATGAGTTTGAATTTAAAACTTTCAAAAATTCCCACTCCATTTTTCTTGGAACATGCGCATTTTTGCGAGTCCGGGAATATTATTCGCATGCCCAAATTCTTCCTCTAACCTTCTTTTATCTCTTTTCCTTTCTCTTTATTTCTCTATTTTTTTAAAGAAAAGGAAATAGGAGAGAGAGGAGAGAGACCAGCAGGCCGGCCTCTAGGGCCATCCCTAGGCCCAACCAGCCGTCGGCCGACCCATTCTTCCAGCGCAGCCTCTAAGGCCCAGCCTCTCCCCTCGCTAACCCTAGCCCGCAGCCTCGCACCCTACGCCATCTCGCTCCCTTCCCCCGGTCCCTCTCGCGCCGCCAGGGACAGAGCGCCCGCTCTCGATCCCTCCTCTTTCCCTCATCTCCTCCCTCAGGCCGTCACCACGCACAGAAGATAGAGCCTGTTCCCCATAGCCACGCACCCCCACGCCCGGTCCCTTTGTCGGCTACCTCCGCCGCCTTGAAGCCTCTGCTTCTCCTCGCTGGCAAGACTCCTGCGCCTCCTCCATGGCCCTCCTCCTCCGGCCTCCTCGTCGTCCTACCATGGACACCGAGCTCGAAGCTCCGGCCGACCCTGCCTCCATGACCTTTGCCGAGCAGTCCCTCTCCTGGAGCCGCTCGCTGCTGTTGCTTTTCATTGAGGCGCCAAGTTCCGTCGATCTGCAGTCATCTCCCTCACGCCTTACCTCCTCGCCGGCGTTCTGCTCGAGGACCAGCCCCGCGCACCCCTGTGCTCGCGGGCAGGGGACCCCAAGAGCGCCGCGCCGTCTCCCTGCCTCGTCTACGGTGCCGGCATCAACAACAGAAGTGGACCGGAGCCCCTACCTTGCTCCACCATGTCGCCGACCTCTTGCCGTGGCCTCCTCCTCGCTTCAAGTCCTTGCTGTCAAGCATCATGTCGCCACCCTGCTACGTTCGTCACCGGAGATCGCCAGATCCGGTCGCGTTGGGTCGAATCCTCCCGTCCCTGCCTTGCTGCTGCCCACCAGAGGCTTTTCGTCTCGCGTGTGTTTTGGATCGGCAAGGATGAAACACCAAGAACCCAAGAACCGTACCCGGACCGGCAAGCACCTTCTCCGAGGATTTTGCCAAGTACCGTGACATGAACGACCCTCGAACGCGTCAAGTACCACTACCGTCAAGTACCTCTTTGCAAGACCAAGTTCCTCTACGATGCATGTACGACTACACGACGAACCGCCAAGACCCAAGTACCATGACGCTAAGTACCTCTTCGGATCATCAAGGTGGATCTCGAACGTTGACGAGGTTCCGATAAGACCCTCGACGTGTACGGCTACAATGTGAACATGTACCCGACGACCCCGGAGACCTATGTTACACCAAGTACCACGACGACCTTCGACTTGTACCCCTACATCGCACCGAAACGCCGAGTTCCTCGCCGAGACCCCGAACATTTACGGAACCTTGTGCGACTATGGATGTGAACGACCATCGTCGAACCCAAGTTACTCGGATTCGTCAAGTCCCTCTACGAAAACGTTGTACGACTACTTCCGTGGCCGAAGGCCCGTGTACAACTACCGTCGCCGTGGACGACTACTTCCTCTACTTCCTCTACGAACCCGAACCGCTCTGAGAATGCACCTGGAAGGTATAACCGCCGAGACGATGACCCGTGGACGAAAGCATGTGTGTATGAGATGCATGTTTAGTTGTTGTTTTCGCCCGTGTACGTTAGTCGTTCCTCCTCGGTTGCCATGCCGTCGCCCCATGGGAAAACCGGTATCCGGGATCACCCCACCATCCTCGCATGATCCGTTCATCCACATTTTCTCTTGCACCGACATCTCAATGAGTTGTCGGATCACCCGGAATGTTGCCGTGGCACCATTTCCGTTGTAGTTGCCGTGACACCCCTTTTGTTCCGCCATGGCGACCAAATGCTTCTTAATATGCTCTTGTCAACTTTTCTTAAAATTGCATAAAACTTGAGCATGTCATCCGCATCATGTTAACAACATTAAGAGGGCTTAAATTGTTGTTGCATCAAATTACTAATGCATATGGGGATTTACCGGATTTGTTGTTTGCTATATCCGGCCCCATTTAAATTGTTTAGATAGATAATCCCTTTATGTTTCACCTCTTGACATGCTTAACAACATTTAATATTGTTGGGTACATAACCGAGAGAGAACTAAATAAGTCATGTGGTGTTTTCTTCAATATACAACTCCGTTGCATATTGTGCTCCACTTAACTTGTAGTGTTGTTTGTTGCACTTTGCCATGCCATGCATATTTAAACCGGACATGCATCATACCTGTTTGCGCATCATGCCATGTTATGTGTTGGTTGTTTACTATGTTGTGTGATTCTTTCCGGTGTTGCTTCTTCGGGTTGGTTCCGATAACGTCGCGTTTGTGAGGATCCGTTCGACAACGTCCGTTTGTCTTCTTCAAGGACTCGTTCTTCTTCCTTACGGGATCTCAGGCAAGATGACCATACCCTCGAAATCACTTCTATCTTTGCTTGCTAGTTGCTCGCTCTTTTGCTATGCCTATGCTGCGATACCTACCACTTGCTTATCATGCCTCCTATATTGTTGAACCAAGCCTCTAACCCACCTTGTCCTAGCAAACCCTTGTTTGGCTATGTTACCGCTTTGCTCAGCCCCTCTTATAGCGTTGTTAGTTGCAGGTGAAGATTGAAGTTTGTTCCTTGTTGGAACATGGAGATGTTGTTCCTTGTTGGAACATGTTTACTTGTTGGGATATCACAATATATCTTATTTAATTAATGCATCTATATACTTGGTAAAGGGTGGAAGGCTCGGCCTTATGCCTGGTGTTTTGTTCCACTCTTGCCGCCCTAGTTTCCGTCATATCGGTGTTATGTTCCTGGATTTTGCGTTCCTTACGCGGTTGGGTAATAATGGGAACCCCTTGACAATTCGCCTTGAATAAAACTCTTCCAGCAATGCCCAACATTGGTTTTACCATTCGCCACCTAGCCTTTTCTTTTCCCTTGGGGGTCGCGCGCCCAAGGGTCATCATTTTTTAAACCCCCGGGCCTGTGCTCCTCTGAGTGTTGGTCCAACCTGTCAGCTGCCGGTGGCCACCAGGGGCAACTCTGGGCTGGCCTACCCGTACCTAAGACAATCTGAGTGTGCCCTGAGAAAGAGATATGTGCAGCTCCTATCGGGATTTGTCGGCACATTCGGGCGGTGTTGCTGGTTTAGTTTTACCCTGTCGAAATGTCTTGTAGAACCGGGATACCGAGTCTGATCGGAATGTCTCGGGAGGAGGTCTATTCCTTCGTTGACCGTGAGAGCTTGTGATGGGCTAAGTTGGGACACCCCTGCAGGGATTTAAATTTTTGAAAGCTGTGCCCGCGGTTATGGGCAGATGGGAATTTGTTAACGTCCGGTTGTAGAAAAACTGAAGTTGACCTTAATTAAAAATGCATCAACCGCATGTGTAACCGTGATGGTCTCTTTCCGGCGGAGTCCGGGAAGTGAACACGGTGTTGGAGTTATGCTTGACGTAGGTTGTTCTAGGATCACTTCTTGATCATAGTTTCTCGATCGTGCTTTGCCTTCTCTTCTCGCTCTCATTTGCGTATGTTAGCCACCATATATGCTAGTCGCTTGCTGCAGCTCCACCTCATACCTTTACCTTACCCATAAGCTTAAATAGTCTTGATCTCGAGGGTGCGAGATTGCTGAGTCCCCGTGACTCACAGATACTTCCAAAACCAGCTTGCAGGTGCCGATGAGTCCGTGCATATGACGCAACCAAGCTCAGGAGGAGCTCGATGAAGATCTTGTCCTTTGTGTTGTTTCGTTCTAGTTGATCAGCAGTGGAGCCCAGTTGGGGTCGATCGGGGACCTTGTCGCATTTGGGGTTCTTCTTTTATTTTGGTTCCGTAGTCGGACCTTGATTGTATTTGGTTGTTGTAATGCTTTATTCATGTAATTGTGTGAAGTGGCGATTGTAAGCCAACTATGTATCTTTTCCACTATTGTATTACATGGGTTGTGTGAAGATTACTTCACTTGCGACATTGCTTTCAATGCGATTATGCCTCTAAGTCGTGCTTCAACACGTGGGAGATATAGCCGCATCGAGGGCGTTACAATGCAGCGCATCGAGTAGGAGGGAACATAGGAGAGGAGGGACTTGGGGATGCTTACAGTAGCCGGAACCAAGCATCGGGGTTGCAGGCGGCTGTGAACTCCGGCGAGATCTGGTTAGGGTGAAACGACCACGGGAGATCGTGATTTTTGCGAAAATCGGACGAGCGGAGGGAGGGCAATATTTATAGGGCGGTGGGTGTGCGCGAGGGGCAAAGGTCCGAGCGAATCCCGCGAGGATTTGGATCGGGGCACTGTTCGTGAAGAACATGAAAGGAAGAGAGGAAGGGGATGACGAGCGGGTCCCGCATGTCGGTGACTGCGAGGGAGAGGCAGAGGGATCGGGCGCTCGAGGCGTACCGATTCGGCGAGGGGGTGGCATTGGGCCTATGGGGTGAGGGAGGAGAGAGAGGAGGTGGGCCTCGGGGCCAGGTGGCTTCGGCTAGTTTTTTTATAAACAGAGAATAAAACTAATACAAAACGTGAATAAATAAATGCTACCTCTTGAGCACTGCGTTGATTTTCCGCGAAGAGGAAGGGATGATGCAGCAAAGTAGCGTAAGTATTTCCCTCAGTTTTTGAGAACCAAGGTATCAATCCACTAGGAGGCTACGCGCGAGTCCCTTGTACCTGCACAAAACAAATAAATCCTCGCAACCAACGCAAATAGGGGTTGTCAATCCCTATAAGGCCACTTACGAGAGTGAGATCTTATAGATATGATATGATAAGATAATATTTTTGGTATTTTTATGATAAAGATGCAAAGTAAAATAAAGGCAAAGTAAATAGCAAAGGAAATAACTAAGTAGTAGGAGATTAATAAGATGAAGATAGACCCGGGGGCCCTAGGTTTCACTAGTGGCTTCTCTCAAGAGCATAAGTATTCTACGATGGGTGAACAAATTACTGTTGCGCAATTGACAGAATTGAGCATAGTTATGAGAATATCTAGGTATGATCATGTATATAGGCATCACGTCCGAGACAAGTAGACCGACTCCTGCCTACATCTACTACTATTACTCCACTCATCGACCGCTATCCAGCATGCATCTAGAGTATTAAGTTAAAAACAGAGTAACGCCTTAAGCAAGATGACGTGATGTAGAGGGATAGACTCATGCAATATGAAGAAAACCCCATCTTGTTATCCTCGATGGCAACAATACAAATACGTGCCTTGCTGCCCCTACTGTCACTGGGAAAGGACACCGCAAGATTGAACCCAAAGCTAAGCACTTCTCCCATTGCACGAAAGATCAATCTAGTAGGCCAAACCAAACTGATAACTCAAAGAGACTTGCAAGATAACCAATCATACATAAAAGAATTCAGAGAAGATTCAAATATTATTCATAGATAGACTTGATCATAAACCCACAATTTATCGATCTCAACAAACACACCGCAAAAAGAAGATTATATCGAATAGTTCTCCACAAGAGAGGGGGAGAACATTGTATTGAGATCCAAAAAGAGAGAATAAGCCATCTAGCTACTAACTATGGACCCGTAGGTCTGAGGTAAACTACTCACACTTCATCGGAGGGGCTATGGTGTTGATGTAGAAACCCTCCGTGATCGATGCCCCCTCCGGCGGAGCTCCGGAACAGGCCCCAAGATGGGATCTCGTGGATACAGAAAGTTGCGGCGGTGGAATTAGGTTTTTGGCTCCGTATCTGATCGTTTGGGGGTACATGGATATATATAGGAGGAAGGAGTACGTCGGTGGAGCAACAGGGGGCCCACGAGGGTGGAGGGCGCGCCTGGGGTAGGCAGGCGCGCCCCCCTACCTCGTGGCCTCCTCTTTTCTTTCTTGACGTAGGGTCCAAGTCTCCCGGGTCTTGTTCGTTGAGAAAATCACGTTCCCGAAGGTTTCATTCCGTTTGGACTCTGTTTAATATTCCTTTTCTTCGAAACCCTAAAACAGGCAAAAAACATCAATTCTGGGCTGGGCCTCCGGTTAATAGGTTAGTCCCAAATATATATAAAAGTGGATAATAAAGCCCAATAATGTCCAAAACAGTAGATAATATAGCATGGAGCAATCAAAAATTATAGATACGTTGGAGACGTATCAAGCATCCCCAAGCTTAATTCCTGCTCGTCCTCGAGTAGGTAAATGATAAAAACAGAATTTTTGATGCGGAGTGCTACTTGGCATAATTTTAATGTAATTCTTCTTAATTGTGGCATGAATATTCAGATCCGAAAGATTCAATACAAAAGTTCATATTGACATAAAAATAATAATACTTCAAGCATACTAACTAAGCAATTATGTCTTCTCAAAATAACATGGCCAAAGAAAGTTCATCCCTACAAAATCATATAGTTTAGTCATGTTTCATTTTCGTCACACAAGAATGCTCTCATCATGCACAACCCCGATGACAAGCCAAGCAATTGTTTCATACTTTAGTAATCTCAAACCTATAAACTTTCACACAATATATGAGCGCGAGCCATGGACATAGCACTATGGATGGAATAGAATATAATGAGGGGGGTTATGTGGAGAATACAAAAAGGAGAAGTTCTCACGTCAACGAGGCTAATCAATGGGCTGTGGAGATGCCCACCGATTGATGTTAATGCAAGGAGTAGGGATTGCCATGCAACGGATGCACTAGAGCTATAAAAGTATGAAAGCTCAACAAAAGAAACTAGTGGGTGTGCATCCAACTTGCTTGCTCATGAAGACCTAGGGCACTTGAGGAGGCCCATTGTTGGAATATACAAGCCAAGTTCTATAATGAAAAATTCCCACTAGTATATGAAAGTGACAAAACAAGAGACTCTCTAACATGAAGATTAAGGTGCTACTTTGAAGAACAAGTGTGGCAAAGGATAGTAACGTTGTCCCTTCTCTCTTTTTCTCTCATTTTTTTGGGCCTTCTCTTTTTTATGGCCTTTCTCTTTTTTTGGCCTTCTCTTTTTTGTGGCCTTTCTCTTTTTTTTCTTCTTTTTTTATATTCCTCACTTGGGACAATGCTCTAGAAAATGATGATCATCACACTTCTATTTATTTACAACTCAATGATTACAACTCGATACTAGAACAAAGATGACTCTATATGAATGCCTCCGGTGGTGTACCGGGATATGCAATGGACCAAGAGTGACATGTTGAAAGAATTATGAACGGTGGCTTTGCCACAAATACTACGTCAACTACATGATCATGCTAAGCAATATGACAATGATGAATGTGTCACGATGAACAGAATGATGGAAAGTTGCATGGAAATATATCTCGGAATGGCTATGGAAATGCCATAATAGGTAGGTATGGTGGCCGTTTTGAGGAATATATAAGGAGGTTTATGTGTGAAAGAGCGTATCATATCACGGGGTTTGGATGCACCGGCGAAGTTTGCACCAACTCTCAATATGAGAAAGGGCAATGCACGGTACCGAAGAGGCTAGCAAGGATGGAAGGGTGAGAGTGCGTATAATCCATGGACTCAACATTAGTCATAAAAAACTCACATACTTATTGCAAAAATCTACAAGTCATCAAAAACCTCGGTACTACGCGCATGCTCCTAGGGGGATAGATTCGTAGGAAAAGACCATCGCTCGTCCCCGACCGCCACTCATAAGGAAGACAATCAAATAACACCTCATGTTTCAAATTTGTTGCATAACATTTACCATACGTGCATGCTACGGGACTTGCAAACTTCAACACAAGTATTTCTCAATTTCACAACTACTCAACTAGCATGACTTTGATATTATTACCTCCATATCTCAAAACAATCATCAAGCATCAAACTTCTCTTAGTATTCAAAACATTCTTAAGAAAATTTTACTAACTTTGAATACCTAGCATATTAGGATTTTAAGCAAATCACCATGTTATTAAGACTCTCAAAATAATCTAAGTGAAGCATTAGAGATCAATAGTTTCTATAAAACAAATCCACCACCGTGCTCTAAAAGATATAAGTGAAGTACTAGAGCAAAACTATATAACTCAAAAGATATAAGCGAAGCACATGGAGTATTCTAACAAATTCCAAATCATGTATGGCTCTCTCAAAAGGTGTGTACAGCAAGGATGATTGTGGTAAACTAACAAGCAAAGACTCAAATCATACAAGACGCTCCGAGCAAAACACATATCATGTGGCGAATAAAAATATAGCTCCAAGTAAAGTTACCGATAGAAGTAGACGAAAGAGGGGATGCCTTCCGGGGCATCCCCAAGCTTTGGCTTTTAGGTGTCCTTAGATTATCTTTGGGGTGCCATGGGCATCCCCAATCTTAGGCTCTTTCCACTCCTTGTTCCATAATCCATCAAATCTTTACCCAAAACTTGAAAACTTCAGAACACAAAACTTAAAGTAGAAAATCTCGTGAGCTCCGTTAGCGAAAGAAAATAAAAGACCACTTCAAGGTACTGTAATGAACTCATTATTTATTTATATTGGTGTTATACCTACTGTATCCCAACTTCTCTATGGTTTATAAGCTATTTTACTAGCCATAGATTCATCAAAATAAGCAAAGAACACACGAAAAACAGAATCTGTCAAAAACAGAACAATCTGTAGTAATCTGTAGCTAGCGCAAGATCTGGAACCCCAAAAATTCTAAAATAAATTTCTGGACGTGAGGAATGTATCTATTAATCATATGCAAAAAGAATTAACTAAATAGAACTCTCCAAATACAAATGGAAGCAGTTCTTGTGAGCGCTAAAGTTTCTGTTTTTTACAGCAAGTTCAACTAGACTTTCCCCAAGTCTTCCCAACGGTTGTACTTGGCACAAACAATAATTAAACACAAAAACACAACCAAAACAGAGGCTAGATAAATTATTTATTACTAAACAGGAGCAAAAATCAAGGAATAGAAATAAAATTGGGTTGCCTCCCAACAAGCGCTATCGTTTAACGCCCCTAGCTAGGCATAACAAGCAAGAATAGATCTAGGTATTGCCATCTTTGGTAGGCAATCCATAAGTGGCTCTCATAATAGATTCATAAGGTAATTTAATTTTATTTCTAGGAAAGTGTTCCATGCCTTTCCTTAATGGAAATTGGAATCTAATATTTCCTTCCTTCATATCGATAATTGCACCTATCGTTCTAAGGAAAGGTCTACCAAGAATAATAGGACATGAAGTATTGCAATATATGTCAAGAACAACAAAATCTACGGGCACATAATAACTATTTACAACAATAAGAACATCATTAATTCTTCCCATAGGTTTCTCAATAGTGGAATCCGCAAGGTGCAAGTTTAGACAGCAATCATCAAAATCACGGAAACCTAACAAATCACACAAAGTCTTTGGAATCGTGGAAACACTAGCACCCAAATCACATAAAGCATAGCATTCATGATCTTTAATTTTAATTTTAATAGTTGGTTCCCACTCATCATAAAATTTTCTAGGGATAGAAACTTCCAATTCAAGTTTTTCTTCATAAGATTGCATCAAGGCATCAACGATATGTTTAGTAAACACTTTATTTTGACTATAAGCATGAGGAGAATTTAGCACGGATTACAACAAGGAAATACAATCAATCAAAGAGCAATTTTCATAGTTAAATTCCTTGAAATCCGTAATAGTGGGTTTAGCAACATCTAGGGTTTTAATTTCTTCAATCCCACTTTTATCAAATTTAGCATCAAGATCAACAAATTCGGAATTCTTGGAGCGCCTTCTAGGTAAAGGTGGATCATATTCAGTCCCATCATTATCAAGATTCATATTGCAAAACAATGATTTAATAGGGGACACATCAATAACTTTTAGATCTTCATCTTTATTTTCATAGCAACTAGAAGAACACGCTCTTATAAAGGCATATTTCTTAGCACGCATCCTAGCGGTTCTTTCTTTGCACTCATCAATGGAAATTCTCATGGCTTTGAGAGACTCATTGATATCATGCTTAGGTGGAATAGATCTAAGTTTCAAAGAATCAACATCAAGAGAAATTCTATCAACGTTTCTAGCCAAATCATCAATCTTAAGCAAATTTTCTTCAATCATAGCATTAAATTTTTTTGTGAAGTAATAAATTCTTTAATATTAGATTCAAAATCAGAGGGCATCTTATTATCATTTCCATAAGAATTGTTGTAGGAATTACCATAATTATTAGAGGTATTACTAGGATAAGGCCTAGGATTGAAATTTCCTCTATACGCGTTGATACCAAAATTGTTCCTACCAAAAAAATTAACATCCATAGATTCATTATTATTCTCAATCAAAGTAGACAAGGGCATATCATTAGGATCAGAAGAAAACACTCTTATTAGCAAATAATTTCATAAGTTCATCCATCTTTCCACTCAAAACATTAATTTCTTCTATCGCATGCACCTTTTTATTAGTAGATCTTTCAGTACACCATTGAGAATGATTAACCATAATGTTATCTAGGAGTTTAGTAGCTTCTCCTAAAGTGATTTCCATAAAAGTGCCTCCCGCGGCCGAATCTAAAAGATTTCTAGAAGCAAAATTCAATCCGACATAAAAAATTTGAACAATCATCCACAAATTTAAACCATGAGTAGGGCAATTACGTATCATTAATTTCATTCTCTCCCAAGCTTCTGCAACATGTTCATGATCAAGTTGCTAAAAATTCATAATATCGTTTCTAAGAGAGATGATCTTAGCGGAAGGAAAATACTTAGAGATAAAAGCATCTTTACACTTATTCCATGAATCAATACTATTTTTAGGCAAAGACGAAAACCAAGCTTTAGCACGATCTCTAAGCGAAAAAGGAAATAGATTCAATTTAAAAATACCATTATCCACATCTTTATTCTTTTTCATGTCACACAAATCAATGAAGCTATTTAGATGGGTAGCGGCATCTTCACTATGAAGGCCAGAAAACGGATCTTTCATGACAAGATTCAGCAAAGCAGCATTAATTTCACAAGATTCAGCATCGGTAACAGGAGCAATCGGAGTGCTAATAAAATCATTGTTGTTGGTATTGGTGAAGTCACACAATTTATTATTATCTTGAGCCATCGTGACAAGCAAGCACACTAACACACAAGCAAACAAAAAGCAAGCGGGCAAAAAGGGGCAAATAGGGAAAGAGAGGGAGGATAGAGAGAGAGAGGGCAAATAAAATGGTGTCACACCCTGATTTTCATGCCACAATGCTTAAGCTAATAAATCATGATAAAATGTGGTTTGACAAAAACTTTTGAGTGTTTTGGACCTTGCCTTGTTTGGATTTTTGTCTGTTGTTTGCAAGTGCTCTAAAAATCCAATAAATTCTCCAACTCCTATACTTCATCTCCTTGCTCCAAACTCTTGAACCAATGATCATGCCATGTGTATAGGACATAAAAATAATTTCTTACAAAAATAATTTGGCCAAAAAGTATTTTCTAAAATTAGTTTTCCAAAAACCCTTGAATTGAGATTTGCACTGCAAGTACTTGATTTGAGGTGTGAAAAATCTTTCAAAAGGTATATTTGAAACCTATTAGATATAGGATTCCCAGAAACCACAAAAATATAATTTTAAAAGTTATTTTCCTATTTTATTTAAAAGATTTTCTTAAGGCCAGAAATGGTCTTTAATAGGGAAAAATTATTTTATTGTTTCAAAAATATTTGACAAAAATCAGGGAAACTCAGGGGGCATATATTTCCCATATATAAGAGTTTCAACACATGGTCATGTTCAAAATATTGGTCAAATCCCTCAAAAACCCTTTCTGGATATTTCAAGCTTTCGAAATATTTACAAAGGAAATATTCCCCAAAAATTCCAAGAAAATTCTATCATGTCACATATGACATGTTTGATGATCTTGCCAAGTACCATGTCATGGAGAGCAGTATAACCCCATGAAACCCTCTCAAAACCACTTCTGTCCTTTTTCAAGTTTGAACAGCTTTGCACTGTCAAACATGTCCAAATGCTCTCAAACTTGGTGCACATTCTCAAATGGTGTAATAATGAATCTAGACCAAATGGAACAAGTTGGAGAGAATTTTATCTTGATCAAAGTACCCCAAAACCCTCTCTGACCAGAATCAAATTTGAACAAGTTTGTCCTGCCAACTTTTTCTCCTTGACCCCAACTTTTGTGAACATGTTCACATGACCAAATGAGGCCACTACACCAAGTGGTGCATCAAGGAGAATGGTTTTGCATGACTAGATCTTGGAAAACCCATTTCTGTTGATTTCTAGGGTTTACCAAAGTTACACTGGCAACTTTTCCCAAATGAGCTCAAATTTGGTGGCACACCCTATTTCTAAGTGTCATTCCATCCTGTTAAGTATCATGGCAATTGGAGTTCATTTTCTTTCCCAAACAAACAACAAACACCTTCTGCCATTTTTCCAAAAACACCATTTTGACCCCTTCCACTATTCTCCTTGAGCTCAACTTTTTACCACATCTCCTCCTAGTCTTCTCCTATCTCCAGTAACTCTTCCCTGGCCTCAGCTCAATGATTGAGGGGTGAAACCACTTCATTTACCCCTCTGGACAGCCCCTGTACCCCTCTTCCTCACCTCCCTCCTCACTCTAGTGGGCATCCATGGCATCTAATGCTTCCTCCCCTTTCTTTACTCCCTCCTAGAGCTACCAGACATTAGTGGCCGCGCCCACAAGGCATATAAAATGCCATGGCATGCCATTTGGGCGCTCTGGAGCGCGCTACAGTGCGCTCCCGCACTGTAGCCGCCCCCTGCCAACCACCTCCGGCCACCTCGGCTCTCCCCCTCACGCCAGCCGATGCTCCTCGACGTCCGCAGCACGCTACGCCTCTGTCCCCCTCCTCTTTCTCCCTCCTGCTGCCCTTGCTCGCACGCGCGCCGGCCGCCCGAGAGCTCCAATGAGCGGCCTCACATGCACGGAGTCTCTGACCCCTCCCCGCTCCCTCTCTTCTTCCCCTGGGAGTAGTCGACCCCCCACGAACACCCTAGACTCAGCGCAACACCCTCCCGAGGCCCGTAGCGACGAGCCCATGGTGGACCGCCGCTCGCCTATATAAGTCATTCCCGAGCCCTCCTCTCGCCACCACTCGTTCCCTCCCACTCCAAATAGCCCCACTGGGCCTCCCGTTCATCCCCAGAGCCGCCCAAGCTCGAGATCGAGCTCGAGCCCCGCCGCTTCGGGTCGCCGTCGATCTTGTGGTACAAGCCTCCTTTGCCCCCCCTCTCTCTCGATCTGGAACCGCCTCACCTCACTGATCCATTCCCCTCTTTCTCCCGCTCCTATTGTAGCTCGGAACGAGCTAACCAGGCTCCTCCCGAGGCCCTTCCGCCGGCTTCCTCGTCGCCGGTGAACCCCTGCACTCCGGCGACCGCCTCCACCTCCACCCGAACGGCGACTCCGCCCTGAGCAAGCCGGTGCGCTCGGATCGCCTCGCCGTTGACCACAGCGACGCCGGTGAGCTCGCCCCCCCTCTCTGGCCCGAGGTTGAAGACGACGGCCGTGGGGCCCGTCAGTCAGCCTCACATACTGACGGGTGGGCCCCACCCGTCAGGTTTAAAATGCACGCGCGCGTGAACCATTTCGCTGCGACGGCTGAAGGCGTATTTTACCTTTACGCCTTCGACGTGGCAGCCTTGCGCGGGCTGAATCCCCTCTGGGCCTGCTGCACTATGGCCTTTCTAGCCCAGTGGCACAGTGCCACTTTTCTTTTCCTTTTTCTGTCTGTTTTATAAAAATTCCACAGGATAAAATATTTATCCAAGTGGAATAATTCCAACTCCTAAAATCTTAGAATAATTCCACCTATTTTTTGATGTAATATTCATGCACATCCATCACACTGTTCTGTACTGTTCAAATTTAAATTCAAATTTGAGCATTTATATTCCCCTCTGAAAATCCATTTCTCCTATTCTGCTACTGCAAATCCAAAACTAGGAATTTTCCCCTTCTTAGTTTTCACCCTAGTATTTAACAAAAATGAGTTGAAATTTTTCTGAGCACTTTGGTTTTTCTGTTTTATTATTGCCTTATTTCCTCGTTATTATTTTACGACGATAGATTGCGTTGCTGACGAAGGAATTGGAGCAGAAGACTTTGAAGACCCAGAAGACTTTGTTGAGCCAAGCAAGCAGCCCTTTGACCATGTCTAAGAAACCCCTTTTTTGCACGTCATATGACACTTTTATTGCTTGCATCGAAGTCATGATAAAATGGTGACAACTTGAGGTGGTTTGCCTCCGTTGCTTTTCTCGCTGATACTTGCATTGTGCATGACCCTACCTCCTTATGAGGGTTATGCCGGTGGGAGTAGATAGGATGCTAAGTAGTGCTACGCAAAAGGGACGGGAATATGCATGGTGATGGAGACAAAGTATTTTCAAAGGACTTTTCGAAAACCCTGTCGGGTGCCACTTATGCCCGAGGGAGATGATGAGTTGGGTAGCCACTTGATGACGAAGTGGTGTACCGAGGCAAGTGTGTGTTGTTTACAAAACGGATTGGTTTAAGTTGTGACCGTTATTCCAACCTTACATGCGCAACCACTCTACCCTTATATGGGAAAGGGCATTATTGATTACCTAGGCCGATACTAGCTTGGAGCCCGCATTACTAGTGACGGGGGAGAGTTGGTGCTCTCTCTCGGGACGGGGTCGTGCCAGGTAGGGCGGCCATGACTGTTTTCACAGGGCACCGTATACACCGTTGTGTCCCCTCTCGGATGTTACGATCTCGAGTGAGTCTCGTATCATGTACATCGTGAGGATACGGAACAACGAGTGGACTCCTTGTTAGTGTCGTCTAGGGAAAGATAGTGATCGGGTGCTTACCCCGGGTACTTGAGGTACCGCGGGTCGTGGATGACACGGAAGTTCCCCGGATCTTGTGGGTAAAGTGTGCAACCTCTGCAGAGTGTAAAACTATTCGAATAGTCGTGTCCACGGTCAAGGACAGTTGGGTAACCGCTCTTGGGCTACGTCCACTTGTTTACAAACCAGTGTGTGTGGGAAGAACTACTTGGGTCAAGTCAAAGGACTTGACATGGATGAGTTGGGTTGGAGCCCACTCCCTTTGTGTTGATATCTGTAACCTGTCCTCTTGGTTACTTGAATTCTCCTGATGCATGTCTTACAAGTTGTTGATCATGTCATTGCACTCAAAACTAGCTTTCCGCAAAAATTTACCTATATCATGCATTATTGTATCTTGAACCAAAACATGGGTTGCTTGCGAGTACATTCAAAGTACTCATTGGCTTGCCACTGGTTATTTTATTGGCCAGGCATGAAAGAACATGATATGAAGAAGAGTACCTCGGTGACGAACATGCGAGCTAGGACGCTTCCTAGTCAGAATGCCTGTAGGGTTAAGGCAGATGGCATGGGTCCAAGTTATCGATGAAGATTTCCGCTGCGATGTTATACTCAAGACTTGACCATAATGGTCCTACTTGTGTAATACGGCATGTATGGATGTAAGACTCTTGTTATTCAGCTTCTGTGTGTTCAGTGAGCATTGATCTCTGGGATCACTGTACACGTGCATTCGGTGATCACGACTTATGAGTCAGGGTCCCCACAAACGGCAAGGGTGAAGTGGGGGAAAGGAAAACGAGAGGCAAATGGCAAATAATGTAATCCAGGGGATAAGGGTAGGTGATGGGTACTTGGTATGTTGACTTTTGCGTAGACCTCCCCGGCAACGGCGCCAGAAATCCTTCTTGCTACCTCTTGAGCACTGCGTTGGTTTTCCCCGAAGAGGAAGGGATGATGCAGCAAAGTAGCGTAAGTATTTCCCTCTGTTTTTGTGAACCAAGGTATCAATCCAGTAGGAGGCTACGCGCGAGTCCCTCGTACCTGCACAAAACAAATAAATCCTCGCAACCAACGCAAATAGGGGTTGTCAATCCCTATAAGGCCACTTACGAGAGTGAGATCTAATAGATATGATAAGATAATATTTTTGGTATTTTTATGATAAAGATGCAAAGTAAAATAAAGGCAAAGTAAATAGCAAAGGAAATAACCAAGTAGTAGGAGATTAATATGATGAAGATAGACCCGGGGGCCATAGGTTTCACTAGTGGCTTCTCTCAAGAGCATAAGTATTCTACGGTGGGTGAACAAATTACTGTTGAGCAATTGACAGAATTGAGCATAGTTATGAGAATATCTAGGTATGATCATGTATATAGGCATCATGTCCGAGACAAGTAGACCGACTCCTGCCTGCATCTACTACTATTACTCCACTCATCGACCGCTATCCAGCATGCATCTAGAGTATTAAGTTAAAAACAGAGTAACGCCTTAAGCAAGATGACATGATGTAGATGGATAGACTCATGGAATATGAAGAAAACCCCATCTTGTTATCCTCGATGGCAACAATACAATACGTGCCTTGCTGCCCCTACTGTCACTGGGATAGGACACCGCAAGATTGAACCCAAAGCTAAGCACTTCTCCCATTGCAAGAAAGATCAATCTAGTAGGCCAAACCAAACTGATAATTCGAAGAGACTTGCAAAGATAACCAATCATACATAAAAGAATTCAGAGAAGATTCAAATATTATTCATAGATAGACTTGATCATAAACCCACAATTCATCGTTCTCAACAAACACACCGCAAAAAGAAGATTACATCGAATAGTTCTCCACAAGAGAGGGGGAGAACATTGTATTGAGATCCAAAAAGAGAGAAGAAGCCATCTAGCTACTAACTATGGACCCGTAGGTCTGAGGTAAACTACTCACACTTCATCGGAGGGGCTATGGTGTTGATGTAGAAACCCTCCGTCATCGATGCCCCCTCCGGCGAAGGTCCGCAACAGGCCCCAAGATGGGATCTCGTGGATACAGAAAGTTGCAACAGTGGAATTAGGTTTTTGGCTCCGTATCTGATCGTTTGGGGGTACGTGGATATATATATATATATATAGGAGGAAGGAGTACGTCAGTGGAGCAACAGGGGGCCCACGAGGGTGGAGGGCACGCCTGGTGTAGGCAGGCGCGCCCCCTACCTCGTGGTCTCCTCTTTTCTTTCTTGACGTAGGGTCCAAGTCTCCCGGGTCTTGTTCGTTGAGAAAATCACGTTCCCAAAGGTTTCATTCCGTTTGGACTCCGTTTGATATTCCTTTTCTTCGAAACCCTAAAACAAGCAAAAAACAGCAATTCTGGGCTGGGCCTCCAGTTAATAGGTTAGTCCCAAAAATAATATAAAAGTGGATAATAAAGCCCAATAATGTCCAAAACAGTAGATAATATAGCATGGAGCAATCAAAAATTAGAGGTACATTGGAGACGTATCAATAAATATTATACATAGACATATAATATATCAAAATGTTAATAAAAAGAACTCCTAACTGATGAACATTCTCCAAGACAAATAAAATACGCACAAATTCAAATAGAACAAAAAGTGGTACTGTTGCATTTTAAAATCAAATAAAATTATTTTAAAATACCAAAATGATTGAAAACTCATTTTTATCCGCTTTTATACTGTAGGGAATCATTTTACCCTATTTTCCATATATTATGTTTTTGGAGAAAAAATAATTTGAATAAAACTTCCGAATGACTTTCAATTTGATTTCTTTTTATACTTCCAACTCATATTTCACATAATTTGAAGAAGTCATTTTATCCTCTCTCATGAAAATCATTGAGTTGCATAAAGTCTCTAGATTTGAAATATTTCCAAATGGAAAATTCAAATCTTTTCAAAACCCTTTTCATCTATTTAAAATGGAAGAAGTCATATTATCCTCACTCTAGGGTTTTGTGATGAAATGAAATTTGAATTCATGAAGATCATAATGCAAAGATGAAAGTTTTGGGAAAGTCCTTTTATTCCCTCTTGTTCAACTTTCAAAAAGTTCCGAATTTCACTCACTTTCAGTTAATCAATCACACAACAATCAAACAAACAATGATAAATATTTATTTAATATAACATTCCAAAATTTAGAATTTTGGGATGTTACAAACCTACCACACTTAAAATGAATCCTGTCCTCGATATTCGAAGAGGCTAGAAAGAAAAGGTTAGGGTCTGGGGGTCTTCCAGCAAATCATTGAGCGGAAAGGTCTCGGGGGCTACCACACTTAAAAGCATGGCTATGGTTCCGACAGAACTCATGTACTCCATCCCTTTGAGTTGACGGTGTTGGTCTTCTCGTATTCTCCGGGTTAACTCTTCCATTGGTGCTCTTCCGATCGGGGCATGACCTTTTTCTCAAAATCTTGTGTCCTCTCAATCCTGGTGAGGTTCTTCCGAAGAGTGGGTCTTCATATCTGACATGTCTATCATCAATAATAAGAAACTATCGGAACCTCCTGGCGGTCAACAATTTATGGCTTCTCCTGCAGGAAAAATGGCCGGGGTTGAATCTCACCATATATCCTACGATTGGCAATGGTTGGCTGTAATGGGTTCCATCGTCCTGCCATTCTATGGTTTTATGGCTTGACGTGTCGACACTCTTCTAAGGTTTTCAAGGCTCTCCGATTTTCCATCAACATATGATAGTTCATGATATAAGTCTCCGGTATGGGGGCCAATCCATCCCGTACTTGAACCATTACTACATATGCAGACATCAAATCACGTATTCTAACACTTGGGCATACTCACAAGCATTGCATAATTTTTCTTGTCGACGAACCGAGTTCGAATAAATCCATTGTTCCTACAAGCTGAACAAGACATCTAACATTTCTTCACAACTCTCGAGTTTTCGTATCCTCCTAAAAAAATGTATGCTGATTAACTCGGAGTTTTTCTTCCAAAATTTCTTCCTTCAGGGAGTACTTGATCCTTATTAATTCCTAGGCATGTGGGTTATGGGCCCACTTCAATACTTGAACCACATTAAATCATCATTTGAGCTACTATTGTTCCGTATTCCAAAACTGCACCTCCTTTAAATCCAATATTACTTCATTCCTTCATACTCTTGAGGTAATTAATATATCAAATAAAATCCTTAAACTTAATTCGTCCAACTCCACTTTGTGGGATACAATTTTTTTCCTTACCATCGGTAAGGTGTTCTCACACGGTACTAAGTGAAATTTACAATTTCATCCATAGACCATATTTCTCATATCCTCGAAAATGGTCCAAATCCGTGTTCATAGAGTAACAACTCATACAATTCAACATATGAAAACATGTCACCTTAACTTTATTGATTTGATGAATCCATTACAAACTCTGAGGCTTCGATTACATAATTCAACTCATCAAACTTATGAAAATTAAATTGCTTTCTACTACTCTTATTATTTGTATCAAAATCTCAACTACTCAGCTCCAACTTCCATCTGATCTGAACATTCCCTAGCAAAATGTCCCGCTTCCTTGTAGCGAAAACAAATGGCTTCCGACATGTCTCGAGCCTTCTTTGTGATTATGTAGGCTCCTTGGATTTTTAGCTTCTTCTTTGGACATTTACCAGCGTAATGACCTAAATCCTTGCACCTGTAACAAGTGATATGACTCAGGTCCTTCTCTCCAGAAATTGGATTGTTCTGGGGATGCCTTCGTTTTCTCTTCCTGGGTTTCTCTGTAATGACCAGAGCCTCTATTTCCTGAGGTTCAAACTTCACTTCTGATGTCGGGAAGTCTCTGGGATACTCTTCTCTTTCCATTGTGAAGTGATGTGAAAAATGTCCTTCTCCACATGAATAGCAGGCTTGGGCGTAAAATCTGTTTAGGCCTTCTCCATCAGGGTCTTCAACATCTTCCTGCATCATAGATTCTTCTAAACTTTCCCTGAGGGCTTCTTTCATGGCTTCCTTCTACTGCTTGGTAATTTCTTGTACCGTGGGGTAAATCTGACATTGAGCAGGGTAGTGCGTAGTTCCTTCACACAGGAAACAAGTAACCTGCCCAGTTGGGCATTCTTCAGCTGGGTGATTTCCGTCACAATGAGGGCATCCATCCTTGTGTTCTTCATTGGTGTGTCCTATTTCTCCGCAAATCTTGCAGGCACAAGGTTTCTTCATCGGGTTATCCCAGTGCTTCCGGATGAGACGGGATCTTAACACAGTCTTCTTGAATCCTCCCAAGTTCTTGCTCGTTGCATCCTTGTATGTCTTGATGCATTTTCCACCAGGTTGCAGCATTTTTTATAAAGTGCCGAAGAGCGTATTGAACCTCATACTTGCTTCCAATCAAGTTGTTCCTGAAGTGATCCTCCATGTTCTGAATCCATAGCTCTACCTCTGGCTGAGTCATCAGTCTAGAGAATACAAGTCCATCTTCACTCATCATCTATTGGTTCCAAGGGTTTTGGGGTGAGATATGAGAGAGGTGGGGAGGGATACACACAATACAAACAATAGTTTTGAAAAAGCATGTTTTATTTTTGTGGCAATCGGAAAAACATCAAACAAATGACAGCTCACAAATCGTCACATCTAATGTAAGTATATAACAGGGGTTTGGTCTTCTAAAGGTAAAATAATTCTTCAGAAACTTCAAATTCTCCAAGTCTTCACAGTCTTCAACTGTTGTAGCTTCTTTCTTCGAAATGTATCATGAAATCTTCTTTACTCTGAAGAGGTCATCGGTTGTACGATAACTTGTCCTTCTTGGAGCGGCTTCAGGTGATCCTCCGTGTGGTCAAAAGGGAAAGGGTATATTCTAACTATTTGAGGTAAGAGAGGATATTTGATAAAATCAGAAAAGGTGAGAAGTAATGGATTCTTTTGAAAATAAAGTTTTAGAGATTTCCTATCCTAGGGGCTTTCTGATTTCCAGGGTCACGTACTACAGTCAACATGTGCTCTGATACCATATCTGTAGTGACCCGACATCAGACAGTCAAGTCTTTGTGTATCTGTGCCATCCCTGGATCGGTATGCTGGCACACACAGTACGTTAATGTATATATCAAAGTGCAATCACATGTATAAATAACATAAAACTGATATATATATACCTCATAAGTCTCAGCGCAAACAAACAATCGGGTGTGGAGTCCCATCAACGCCATCGGCAGGTTGAGTGTAAACCGTAATCCAATCAACGCAACTCGCTCGTCATATAAAATCCTGCAACATGATACGTTGCAGCCATGTAGGTCAGTACATTGAATGTACCGGCAAGATCGCAATAAGAGAAAACAGATGATAAACTATACTATATGCAGTATGGCTTTGTGGCTCTGTATATGAGTTTTATTTGCGTAAAAGCTGGTTTTATTTTCCCTACATCAACGGAATATCAGGAGTCTGTACTATAGAGTTTTCTATCGTGACATGGTTCCGCCAACCGATGTCGCATAGCCCAAAATCATCATAAGTTGCCTGCAATTGAGTTATCAGTCCGATGTTGAGAGTTCCGAGACAGATCCAAGTCCAGATGCTCAAATTGTCCGTAACCGGGGACACGGCTAATCGATTAGGTTTTAACCCTCTGCAGAGGTTTGTACACTTTACCCACAAGATTCGATCCCTCTTTTTTTGTTCTCACACTTCACGGTGTTTGAGAACAAGACGACCGAAACATGGTCTTCCGAAGAGTTCCCCTGACCACTGTCCGATGCTCATCCAATCCTACCGTAGTTCTACATCTACTAGCACCGTCCCAGCCAGAGTCACCACTAAGGTCAACCAAGCCAGAGCCCATAGTGACTTGCGGTTGCACAGGTAAGCTTCCGGTCATGAAGTATTCTTCCGTCTCTTTGAGTCTGGGTGAAGCTTTTCGCAAGATGTCATGGCGCTTCTCCATGCATCCCGGCCATCCACTTGTTCCTCCAGGGTGCCCGTCAACCGTCCTTCACCCAGTAGTGTGTATTGAATTCTTGTCTCGAGTCTCAAAATCTTGAGGCCTTGGAGTCCTGAAGATGCAGTCCTTGCCGATGCCATCATGAAGTTGTCGCCATTGACGTAGAGCCCTCCTTCTTCACACCACTCTCATGCACTCATACCAAACCCCGTTTACTATAGCGTAGCATTAAAACTATATAACGTCCCGAGCTTGGTAACAGGGAGATGGGTTCCTACCTCATGCATTCTACTCAACTAGAAGATTCAATAACACTACTGGAGGGATTGTTAAAAGGGTGCTACTACATGCAAATAAAACATAGGCATGAAAAAACATGGTCAAGGTGAACTTGCCTGGTATTACTTGATGAAGATAACAACGCTCTCGAAAATAACTTGATAGGACTATACGCAACTCTCCGATGAAATCTATAATAACAAACATGACATTCACATAAGCAAGCATTCTAGCAAGCAAATCTAACAATAAAAAAACTCAATAAGAAAACCCAATACAAAACAAATAACACATCGAAAGAACTAATAGGAAAACTATAAAGAGCCTACTAGGAAAACCTGTTGCCTTAACTACAAAATAGTTTGGTCCTAGGTAGAACTTAATAAAGAAAATACTAAACTAATAATTTCGACAGAAAATAAAATTTAAATCAACTAAGTTAACAGAAAGTATTTTTCATAAAGTTTTACTAGAAAAAGGAAACACATAAAAAGCTAAATTAAAACTCTAATTATACTTAAAACAAAGCTAGCAAGAAAAGAAATAAAACATTTTATTCTTCTGTAAATCAAAGTTCACCCTCTATAACTACAGAAACAAATCTTAAATTAAATATAACAGAGGTGAAAATAAATTTTCAAATAATTAAAACAACAGAAAACAATAGCAAGTTAAAAATAACTAGCGCAGTGTTGTTTTCGTGAAAAACTAATTTTAATAAAATCTATAAATACCCAAATTAATCCTACGGCAAGGTCAAAACAAAGCAGTGGCAAAAAGAATCGCCTAAAAATATTAATTCTAGCTCATATTATAGCAGAAATACTAATTTGACTAAAACACATATAAAATAATTTTTAAGAAAACCTAAAACATGGCCGAAACTACTTTATACAGAAAATTTCGGAAATTCACAGACTGGAGCAAAAAGAATCAATCAAAAACTCTAAATAACCTAAGAGATATGAATTTTTCAAGATTGGAACTTTCTGTTTTAAAAACAGAAACGAAAATAATAGAAGAAAAAAACTAACGGGCGCTACGGGGGTGTGCGAGCTGAAACTAAACAGCGCTCGGGCGGAAAATAACCAAAACGCGTACGGGCTAAAAGAGAAAGACCGATCGGCTAAACCGACTAGACCTGAACCGATCTAAACCGAATAAAAACCATAACAAACCAGAACTAAAGCGATCTATAAACAGAAAAACCAAACCGTTCGTTAGATCTAATCTAGCGCGTCAATAATAGATCGGACGGTGAAGGGGAAGTGGAGAGCTCAGCGCGGGGAAGGTCCACGACGAGCAGCTCGGACGTCGTCGTCGGCGGCGCTCCGATCATCGGCGGGCTCCGGCGAGGGTACGGGCAGACGCGGCGTTCGACGGCGAGTCCAGCGGTGGTCGAGATGGTGGCGTAGGTGGACGGAGGATATCGACGACGGCTTACAGTGCAGCAGCGCCGGTGACGAACTTGGAGAAGACGACGATGATGGCGTTCGGGCGTGGACGTCGCGCTCGTCCTGGTGGTCGCCGAACTCCTGGGATGGGCGGATGGGATGCCCCGCATGAAGCAGATCCCGGATGTGTCCTCGTGAGCGTAGGTGGCGTCCTCCCGAGATGGTGGCGAGCGGCTGGAGCACGGGGCAGTGCCGGCGAGACTTGGGAGAGATTGGGGAGCTCTGTCCCGTTCGGTTCTACAAGAGAGGAAAATTCAGGAAGATGCAGCGCATCGAGTAGGAGGGAACATAGGAGAGGAGGGACTCGGGGATGCTTACAGTAGACGGAACCAAGCATCGGGGTTGCAGGCGGATGTGAACTCCGGCGAGATCGGGTTAGGGTGAAATGGCCACGGGAGATCGTGATTTTTGCAAAAATCAGACGAGCGGAGGGAGGGCAATATTTATAGGGCGGTAGGTGTGCGCGAGGGGCAATGATCCGAGCGAATCCCGCGAGGATTTGGATCGGTGCACTGTTTGTGAAGAACACGAAAAGAACAGAGGAAGGGGATGATGAGCGGGTCCCGCATGTCGGTGACAGCGAGGGAGAGGCAGAGGGATCGGGCGCTCGAGGCGTACCGATTCGGCGAGGGGGTGGCCGTGGGCCTATGGTGTGAGGGAGGAGAGAGAGGAGGTGGGCCTCGGGGCCAGGTGGCTTCGGCCAGTTTTTTTATAAACAGAAAATAAAACTAATACAAAATGTGAATAAAAAATATTATACATAGACATATAATATATCAAAATGTTCATAAAAAGAAATCCTAACTGATGAACATTTTCTCCAAGTCAAATAAAATACGCACAAATTCAAATAGAACAAAAAGTGGTACTGTTGCATTTTAAAATCAAATAAAATTATTTTAAAATACCAAAATGATTTCAAACTCGTTTTTATCCGCTTTTATACTGTAGGGAATCATTTTACCCTATTTTTCATATATTATATTTTTGGATAAAAAAATAATTTGAATAAAACTCCCGAATGAGTTTCAATTTGATTTCGTCTTAGACTTCCAACTCATATTTCACATAATTTGAAAAAGTCATTTTATCCTCTCTCATGAAAATCATTAAGTTGCATAAAGTCTATAGATTTGAAATATTTCCAAATGGAAAATTCAAATCTTTTCAAAACCCTTTTCATTTGAAATGGAAGAAGTCATATTATCCTCACTCTAGGGTTTTGTGATGAAATGAAATTTGAATGCATGAAGATCATAATGCGAAGATGAAAGTTTTGGAAAAGTCATTTTATTCCCTCTCGTTCAACTTTCAAAAAGTTTCGAATTTCACTCACTTTCAGTCAATCAATCACACAACAATCAAACAAACAATCATAATTATTTATTTAATATAACATTCCAAAATTTTGGAATTTTGGGATGTTACATCTTCAGAATGAATCTCCTTGGGTTCGTCGGCATCTCCTCCTGGTGCGGGGTCTCCCAGGAATACTCCGAGCTTCTTTATCAGGTCGTCATTCTTCTCCAATAGTATTTACGATTTCCTCCTCGTATCCGTCACGTGTAGACTTGAATTCCTCCTCTAGCTCCATGTTCCTGGCCATAGCGTTCTTCAAATCTATCATGCGAGCGCTCATCTGGTTCTCCTGGCGTTGAATGTGCTGGTTTAACTCCTGGATGAAAGATGCAATGGACATGTCCTTCCTGGTACTGATCATCTCCCATTGCTCATCTCGGCGCCCACATATCTGGTAGATAGTGTCCTTCAGCTCCTATTTGTGGAATTCTCCAATACGTCCTATAGCAATGTGGGCTGCCATGCTCTTGCCTAGACTCCATGTTGGTGCATTAAAGGAAACCTCTATGGGTTCAGTGACTGGCATGAAAGTCCTTCCTGGAACTTGAACTCAAATCATCCAGCGCTCTTCTTCTGGTAAAGTGGCGGTGTAGGTCCCGGTGAAGCTTGGTATTCCGATGTTCATGTACCTAGTGACTTCCTTCAAGTGTCGTCCAAAAGGTGTGTCTTCATCCGGTTGTGCAAACTTGCTCCTTGAGTCCGCCATCCTAAAGAGTAGAAAATGAAGAGGAGTCAGAAATGAGTAGAGAAGAGTGACCTATGGCTCATCTTAGTGGTCGTGTCCTACATTCAACGTGTGCTCGGATACCATCTTGTAGCGACCCGACCTCAGACGGTCAAGTCTCTGTGCATAAGTGTCATCCCTGGATCGGTAATGCTGACACACAGTACTCGAAGGATTTATAACAGAGTAGCAATCACACACTTATTACATCGATAGTCTCCAAAGAGAACTTATTACAATAAATATGGCTTAAGTCCATCTAAATAAGATAATAGTGGAAGGCTTGGAAGATAAAGTGAGTCCATCAACTCCAATGACATAGCTGAGTGCACGACAACGGCCTAGCGAACCTTACTCTTCGTATGAAAAGTCTGCAACATGACACGTTGCAGCCTGAAAATGGGTCAGCACATGGAATATGCTGGCATAGTAACACAGTAAAGTAATGAACAGATAATTGCTATCATTACATGCATATATGGTTGGTGGAGGCTGTATGGTTAATATGTTTTTGTGAAAAGCCAGTTTTTTCCTACAACAAAGGAATATATGTTGTTTAACTATCATGGTAGTTGAACAACATTGAGAAGGTTCCTCCAACTCAAATCCCAATTAAAAGTAATTATCAACCCAACAAAATTAAACTTAGAGTGATGAGATCCATACGATAATCCAAGAACCAGATACTCAAGATGTCCATAACCGGGGACACGGCTAACCATGATTAGTTTGTACACTCTGCAGAGGTTTGCGCACTTTTCCCCACAAGACTCGATCTCCTCCGTTGGATTTCTCGCACTACATGGTGTTTGAAAAATGGATGACCGAGATACAGTCTTTCAGAAGCATTAACTCTAACCCCGGGTAGACAATACCAACCTACATCCCCTACATCTGCTAGCCTACCACTGGAAGAGGTCATGCAACATACTCAACTATGCTAGAGCCCATAATAGCTTGTGGCTGCACACGGAAGTTTCTAGCATGAATAACATTATGATCCCTTTAAGCCTGGGTGGCGGACCGTAGGATGATCACACGGGTACTCTGGGATATCCTAGGACAACACTGGATTCTCTAGGTGCCCACAAGCAATCCACCCAAAGGTGTATTAAAGTTGCCACCTTAATTTAACCATTAATTAAGAATCTCACATTTGTCATGGATTCACTCACCCAAACCACGTCTACGAGCATAGCATAGCAATATAAGCATAACGTAGAAGTAACTCCCAAAGGTTTGATAATAAACAGGGCAATAGGTTCTACCTCAACAACTACTTCCCAATACCCACAAGTTAATCACATCCTAATCATGCAATGTTTGAGGATTGATACTAATGCATAAAAACTGGGTATGAAAGGAGTATGATCAATGTGTTACTTGCCTTGCTGACGATCTGCAAAACCTAGAGACTCGTAGTAGCACGCTTCGCACTCCGGGAATTCTATCGCAATCAAACAATAGCATACATAAGCAATCAATCATAGATGCATGGTTAAAACACAAATAATAAGATCGAATCCTAGAAACACAACTGAAGAGATTCAATCTGCAAAAAGAATCAAAACAAATGGAGCAACGAAACTCAAACTACGAAAGAAACAAGATCCGTTTACTAATCTGGACTAAAGTCAAATTTTACAAAACCAAAATCTTATTCAAGTAATCTGGACTAAAGTCAAATTTTACAAAACCAAAATCTTATTCAAGTTGGTTAAACAGAAAGAGGGCTTCGAGACGAAGATCTAGACGCTTGTTTCACCTGATTTGGATAAATGAGCGAAAAGATAAACCAAAACGAAGAATAGGGCTGGAATCGCGATCGAAAATAATCGCGGAAAAACCCTGGGAAAAGAAAAACCGACGAACAGGCTAACGAACGAACGTTCGCTGCCTACGGCTAACGGACGAACATCATTCATTAAAACGAACATACAGACGAACGTCCGCTATATAGTTGAACCGAGAAAAACCGAACGAACCGATCTAAAAAAACAAAACAAGGGTTTTTTTAAAAAAAATGGGACTTCACCTAAAAACCGACAAAAACGAATGGCTCCGGATCAGATCGGTGGCGGCGGCTCCGGCGGCGGCGCGGCGAGGCGGGATTGCGCGGGGCAGCGGAGGGCGGCGTGGCAGCAGCACGGCAGCAGGTGGCGGCGGCGTGCGACGGCGGCGGCGGCAGCGGCGCAAGGCGGCGGGGCGACGGCTTGCGGGCGGCGGCGGCTGGCGACTTGGGGCTCCAGGGGGCCCGGGTCGGCTTTTAAGGAGGGGAGGGGACGGCTTGCGGCAGGGGGTGGGGAAGGCGTGGCCGAGTCGGCCACGGCGGGCGGCGGCGTGTGGCTCGCGGTCTCCGCGAGGGAGACGGCGGCGCGGGGTGGCTGGGCCAACTGGGCCTCGGCCCAGTTTGGTCTGGCTGGATTTTTTTTAAACAAATTCCACCGAAAATAAATCCTAGAGAAATAAATAAAAATCTAAAAATACGAAAATAAATTTTCACCGTCTAAATAAAACATTTAGAACAGGGTGACCATTTTCTTGACCTAAAATGCAATTTTGAAAAATGCATATTTTTTCTAATTCAAATAAAATAGCAATAAAATCCAAATAAAATATACTATTTGATTTTGGTATTTTTGCTCCAATATTTCATTTATTCTGGAGAAGTCATATTATCTCCTCTCATATATTTTTAATATGAAATATTTTTGGAGAGAAAAATAATTAAAACCAAAGTGATCCTTGTTTCGATATTTGATATATCCAAATATGAAAACGGTGAAATCCCCAACTCTCTCCATGCGTCCTTGAGTTGCTTAGAATTTCGAGGAGCGCAAAAATGAAATGCAATAAAATATGATATGCATGAATGACCTATGTATAACATTCCAAATTGGAAATTTGGGATGTTACACGTCTAGTAGCAGACGACAAAGAATCTTTGCCATTTGCCAGCAGACGGCAAATAATTGAGTATGAAATGACCGTTGCCCCTGCCTCCTCTCTCTCTCTTCTCTCTCTCCCTAACCCCTGCACCCGAGCCAAACTATTGCTGGCCCCCGCCCCCGACCCCCACCGCTCCCCCGCCGCCCCTAGCCCCCCGCCGCCCCGGCCACGTCGGCCCGCCGCCCCACGGCTGTCCCGCCGCCCTGCCTAGGCTTCCCCGCCCCTCCCCTGCGGCGGCATCCCTCCGCCCCTAGCCCCCCGTGCTCCGGCCGCATCGCCCCTCCGCCCCGTGGCCGTCCTGCCGCACGTCCTGCCCAGGCCGCGTCGCCCCCCTCCTCCGCGGCGGCCGCCCGAGCGCCACCCCCTCCCCTGTGACGGACCTACTCCACTGGGCTGCCCCCTCCTCCACCGGCCGCCCCATCCCCTACGGTGAGCTCCTCACCATTTAATCTATTTTTTACTTTTACTTTTATGTTTAGTTTAGTTTAGTTTTAGGTTTATGTTTAGTTTAGTTTAGTTTTAGGTTTAGTTTAGTTTATGTTTAGTTTAGTTTAGTTTAGTTCAGTTTATTTTAGTTTAGTGTAGTTAAGTTTAGTTTTAGTTTTAGCTTAGTTTGGTTTAGTGTTAAGAAGAAGAAGAAGATGATGATGATGATGGTGAAGAAGATGAAAGAAGATGAAAAAAAGAAGTACTAGAAGATGATGATGAAAAAAAGAAGTAGGAAAAGTAGAAAAAGAGGGTCGCCGAGGGGTCAAGGGTCGACGAGGGGTCGAGGGTCGAGGGGTCAAGGGGTCGAGGGTCGAGGGGTGATGTCGCTTGAAGCTACGTCGGTATTTCCGCAAAGAGGAAGGGATGATGCAGCACATGGGCAATAGGTATTTCCCTCAGATATGAAACCAATGTTATCGAACCTGTTGGGGATATAACTATCAGTTATGACCCGCCCAGGAGGGGCCGGGTCAGCCCCAATGGCGGGTTACACAAGAAGCCCAGTAAACATTAAGATGATAGTTTATCAAATATTATAGAAGGCCCAAAAGCCTAGCGGCGGCTTAAGGTCCAATATTGCAAATCGCCATATGTAAGGAAAGACTTGTAAAGAAAGGCATGTAAAGGAAGTCACCGAGCCGGACACGATTATGAGCCGGCCGGGACTCTATAGGCCACCAGGCATCAACCCGTGTATATAAGGGGACGACCCGGTGGCGGCTTAGGGCAAGAAACAAGAGATCGATAACCAAGCCGGCGAGTTAAGCCTCTTGGTGATTGAAACCCCCAACAATACCAACACAACTAGACGTAGGCTTTTACCATCATCGTAAGGGGCCGAACTAGTATAAAACCTCTCTTGTCTTTTGTCCCGATTAAACCCTTTAAGTTTCCTAGTTACGATGGCCCTACGACTAAGTCCTTTCGCTAGGACATCTGCCGTGACAATTCCACGACAGTTGGCGCCCACCGTGGGGCCAGCGCACGGTGGATTTGAGTTCTTGAAGGGAAACTTCGAAGGGCTCAAGGGATACACTGTGGGCCGGATGACCAAGAGTCGTCACGGCAAGCTCTACATCGACGATGAAGGCTGGGGCCCTGAGGCCGGCTCAATTGAGTACGGGTACCGGGTCCCCATCGGTGGAATTCACATCTTCATCGGCCGGATCGGCGAGTCAGGCCCTGAGCCGGACATCCACACCAACCTCGTCGAGATGGCTCAGCGCGCGAGAACCACCTGTGTTCAATCTGTCGTGAAGCATGCTTTCGTAGGATGCGTCCACGACAGTGAATACTCTGAAGGATCGGTGGAAGGCGCTGAAACGGCCATCTGTTCTGACGCTACATCATCAACGGGTGAGACGGACTCTTTGTATCAGCTGCAGGATGGCATGCTCGGGGGTTGTTCCGATGGCAGAAGTATTCCGGACCCCTTTGAGCCGCCAAATTGGGCCGGAGTCTTCATGGCAGGAACACAGCCCGGACAGAACTCCACAGCAACAGCAACAACAGCCACCGGGTCGGCTGGCGCCGGGTCAGGAGACCCCGCGCGCCCCCCGGCTCAGATTCTGATGGACCTCATGGATAAACTAACGACCCTGTTGACTGCCATGGTATAACCGGCGAATCAAGCTCAGTATGATGCAGAGGTGGCACATGTACGTGGTGAGATGGTACAAGCCAAGGAAAACTTAGCAGCGGAGGAGGTTAGGATGGCTGTGGAGCGGGCAGCTTTGGACGCACATGCTTAGTAGCTTCAGGCGGAGACTTTTCGGCTCTCGGTGAACCTAAACGCGTCGAACGAGGTCATGAGGAGAAGGCACCAGAAAACTCAGTCACGTCTGCCTCTGACACTCGATCCTAGGAACCTTTTTCATACACCCGGGGCCAGGGCAAGTAACCCGCCGGAGGCAAACCGGATCACGATGCCCGGAGCACCAGCTCAGCCACGCACCATGGAACCACCTCGTATACACACCACTCCGCCTCTTTATGTGCCAACACCGCCGTGTCACTTCTCCAATCCCCTGGAGAACCTCATTGCAGCTTTGGCCCGTTTGGCGGCTCTCCCGATGGAAGGTGACTCTCCGGCAGCGATCAAAACACGAAGGGTGAGAGAACTTCTTCAAATAGCTCTGGCACAGCAGGATGCATACTCCTACAATCGAGACAGGATCCATTCAACTCCTCGTCCAAGCCGGAGCCCAAGCTACAGTAGGCATATGGAGTCAGCTAACATGCCAAGCAATGCTCAGCGCCGCAACCGGCCGCATAGATATGAGCCGGTGCGGGCTAGAACCTTAACTTGGCGGATCAGGAGAGGGTCCGGCAAGAGGCGGAGCGAGCGGTTCAACTGGCAGCAGAGCAGGCGGCTCATCAGACCTTTCCGGCTTACCCAGCAACCTCAGTTGAGGCAGGGGTGACCACAAGAACCGGAGGTGTCCCTTGCCTGGTGCCAGCCATACGTAATGAGCGTTTGCCGAAAGACTTCAAGGGGCCCCGTAAGGTGCCTAATTAAACGGCCGATTTACAGCCTGGGGCTTGGATTGAGAGTTATGAGATGGCTATGGAGTTGTTGGAGGTCAGCGACGCGGCGATGGCCAAGTATTTTACTATGATGTTGGATGGAACAACTCGTACTTGGTTGAAGGGGTTGCCACCCAATTCCATCGGCTCATGGACGGAGTTGAAGGCCCGGTTCATCCAGAACTTCAAAGACACGTGTAAGCAGCCTATGTCGATTGTGGACCTGACTAATTGTAAGCAAGAGGACGGTGAGTCTACAACCCATTGGGTGCGCCGGGTCAAGGAGATAATACATTCGTCTGATAAGATGGATGCCGGCTCAGCAGTCTTGATGTTGGAGAAAAATGGTCGTTTTGAACCTCTGAAGTAGAAGTTGGGATGGCTCAAGCGTGACTACAATGACATGGGCCAGTTGATGGCGGCTCTCGTCAAGTATGCTGATTCTGATAGTACCAAAGACCCGGTGTCTGATGAAGAAAAGACAGCGAAGGGAAAGAAGAACGGCAACGGCAAGGGTCACCAGCATAACCCGGCAAATCAAGGAGGTAATAAACGTAAGGCTGATGAGTTTGTTGCTAACACCAATGCGCAGGGCGGAAATCAACGGCGCAAGGGCAGGCAACCCCCTCGGTCGGGCGGGTCAGGTCCCACCCTTGAGCAACTATTGAATGAGCCTTGTCCAAGGCACGGCACCCAGGAGAAGCCAGCCACCCACCTGTGGAAAGATTGTACAATCATGAAGGCGTTTAAAAATTCAAACACGTTTGATGGAGGCCACGGTCCAGGTGGCAGTTCAGGTGGAGGCGGTTTCCATGGCCCGGGCGCCGGTTCAGGTGGAGGAGGATTTCACGGTCAGGGCCATCCTGGTAACCAAGGAGGATATAATCCACAACCCGACCAAGGTAATCAGCAGCAACAGTCCGGATATCAGAGCAACCCAAAATAGCTGAATAATGGGCAATACCATGTGTTTACCACTAGTTTATGTAAGAGGGACCAGAAGCTTCACAAGAGGGTTGTCAATGTCGTTGAGCCGGCGATTCCATGTTACTTACGTTGGTCAGAGTAGACTATTGTGTGGAGCAGAGAGGATCACCCACCCCGAGTTGTGTAACGCCCACGATGCGGCTATATCTCCCACGTGTCGAAGCACGACTTAGATGCATAACCGCATTGTAAGCAATGTCGCAAGTGAGGTAATATTCACACAACCCATGTAATGAAAAGGGAAAAGAGGTACATAGTTGTCTTACACTCGCCACGTCACACAATAGCATAAATATCATTACATTCATCAGGATACAATCAAGGTCCGACTACGGAACCAAAATGAAGAACAACCCCAAAATGCAACAAAGTCCCCGATCACCTCAACTAGGCACCACTACTGATCGTCTGGAAAGGAAACGTAGTATCGTCCTGAGTCCTCATTGAACTCCCACTTGAGCTCAGTCAAATCTCCTGGAGCGGTATCATCGGTCCCTGCATCTGGTTTTGGAAGTAATCTGTGAGTCACGGGGACTCAGCAATCTCACACCCTCGCGATCAAGACTATTTAAGCTTATAGGTAGGCTAAAAGGTATGATGTGGAGCTGCAGCAAGCACTAGCATATATGGTGGCTAACATGCGCAAATGAGAGCGAGAAGAGAAGGCAAAGGCATGATCAATAAACTATGATCATGAAGTGATCCTAGAAGAACCTACGTTGAAACATAACTCGAGACTGTGTTCTCTTCCCGGACTCCGCCGAAAAGAGACCATCACGGCCACACACTCTGTTGATTCATTTTAATTAAGTTAAGGTTAAGGTTTTATACAACCGGACATTAACAAATTCCCATCTGCCCATAACCGCGGACACGGCTTTCGAAAGTTCAAAACCCTGCAGGGGTGTCCCAACTTAGCCCATCACAAGCTCTCACGGTCAACGAAGGATATTCCTTCTCCCAAGACAATCCGATCAGACTCGGAATCCCGGTTACAAGACATCTCGACAATGGTAAAACAAGTCCAGCAAGACCACCCGCTGTGCCGACAAATCCCGATAGGAGCTGCACATATCTCGTTCTCAGCGCACACCGGATAAGCTAAACGTACGGGAGCCAACGTAACCCAAGTTGCCAAGGGACGGCCCCGCAGGTGCTCTGGGTTGGACCAACACTTAGAGAAGCTCTGGCCCGGGGGTTTAAAATAAAGATTACCCTTGAGTCCACGAAACCCAAGGGAAAAAGGCTAGGTGGCGAATGGTAAAACCAAGGTTGGGCCTTGGTGGAGGAGTTTTATTCAAGGCGAACTGTCAAGGGGTTCCCATTATAACCCAACCGTGTAAGGAACGCAAAATCAAGGAACATAACACCGGTATGACGGAAACTAGGGCGGCAAGAGTGGAACAAAACACCAGGCATAAGGCCGAGCCTTCCACCCTTTACCAAGTATATAGATGCATTAAGATAGACAAGATATAATAATGATATCCCAACAATAAACATGTTCCAACAAGGAACAAACTCCAATCTTCACCTGCAACTAGCAACGCTATAAGAGGGGCTGAGCAAAGCGGTAACATAGCCAAACAACAATTTGCTAGGACAAGGTGCGTTAGAGGTTTGACATGGCAATATGGGAGGCATGATAAGCAAGTGTTAGGTATCATAGCATAGGCATAGCAAAAGAGCGAGCATCTAGCAAGCAAAGATATACGTGATTTCTAGGGTATGGTCATCTTGCCTGCAAAGTTCTCCGAGTCGATGTTAGCTTGATCCTCGTATGCGTACTCAACGGGCTCCTCGCTCACCTAATCGTCTCCCGGCTCTACCCAAAGCAAGAACACAAGCAAAGGGAGACACAATCAACCACGTGCAATGCACAAACAACATGATGCAAAACATGGTATGATATGCGGGATGTGATATGCGATGCATATGCATGCTTCGGAAAAGAAAGATTGAACCTGGCCTCAACTTGGAAACCAAGAGTGCCACTGGAAAGAAGAGTGGATTTCGGTCGAAATCGATATAAAGATCACCGAAATCGGATGCACGGTTTGCAAATGGCAAGCAAAACAAATATGGCACTGATCTGCGATTAACAGCACGAGAGCATCTAAATGCATCAAGAACAACAAGCTACTGCACTCTAACATAGCAACAAATCACATGGCAGGGATCCACTCAAGATGCTTGACAAAATATGAACACTGAGCTACGGCTAATTCACTCAATAGCAAGTTCAAACAAGCATGGCAAAAGTGCAAAAGATAACAGGTTACAGACTTAGTGAAAATAACATGTCAGGAGTTTAACATCACGAAGCAATGTTTAGAGCACGATAACAACATGCTACAGGAACATATAATGGCAAGGCAAGGCATGGCATGAAGCTACTCAAAGCATAAAACAAAAGTCCCTTACTGACAATAAGACAAAAGGGATCAGAAAATACAATGGCAACCATGTGAACATAGCAATTATTGTTAACAGATTCCGACTTAGAAGAAAACTGGAACATGGCAAAACAGATATTAAGTAGGCATGTTTACGAGCTCCCTGCACTCACCACGAGGCATTGCATGACAAACTAAGCATACACCCAGCAAGTAGACATGGCATAGAAGCTAAACATGGCAAGAACAACATCATAACATGCATGGATCAACTACAACAACCTCGACAAAAATGCTTAACATGTAAACATTCTGCCAGGAAGATTTTATAGCAAAAGTAGAGCTCGATTGACTCAATCTAGGGTGCTCCATAATTGCAAACATAGACATGAATGGATAGAGCACAACAATATCTACGAAACATCCTTACTGATCATGCTCAAAAGAGGCATGGATCACTCTGTATCAACATCAATACATGGCATAACAATATTGACAGGACAAAGACAGAAGATTTCTAAGTCCCTGAAATCAGCAACATTACGAGAGCTACTTTGCATGCTTGTGCTAGTCACCACAGAGATCACAAAAATACATGGCATACACCCCTGTAAAGATGGCATGGCATACTTCAAAACACATGTAGGGCTCAAGATCATAGGAGGCACACAACAATCATGGCAAAAAAAAACAAATGTCCAATTGCTGAAAAGAATCTGAAACTAACATTGCATAGCCCTCTTGCAACAGCATTTAGGGCATCAAGATGAGCTCAAATGAGCATGATGCAATGAGATGAAATGAAGTACTCGTCGAGACGAACAAATTGATATGCTACACGCACAAAACGGAGCCATGGATGCGGAGATATAGCATGATGAAATATGCAAAAAATACTGGGGTGAGGGCAAAAAGTCAACCCGATCTAGGATTTCCAGATCTGGATCCAGATCGGCGCAAAAGTCGAGGTTCGCCGGCTGGAGTTGGAGCTTCGAGGCCGCCAGAGCTTGGGCCGGCCGAAGGAGGACGCCGGAGAGGGAGGAGGACGCGGCCGGCGTCGAGGCGATGGCGGCGGAGAGAGCGAGGCCGGACGGCGGCGAGGGCGGAGGCGAGCGGCGGCGGAGACGGCCGGCGAGCGAGGCGGCGGGGTCGGCGCCGGCGTGGAGCGAGCTGGGCGGCGGGGCGATGGCGCGGGTGGTGCTTCGGGCCGGGGAGGGCCGGCGATGGGCCCCGTGGGCCCGGCGGCGCGGTGAAGTGGGCACGCGGGCGGACGAATCCCAGCGTGACACGTGGCGGCGGCGGGGCGGAGCGGATGTGCCCGGCCCGGCGGATTGTGTCCGGTGGCGCGAGGAGAGGGAGGGGCTAGGGTTTGACCGAGATTTTCGGGGGGAGATGTCTTTATATAGGTAGGAGGAGCTAGGAGGCTCCAAATTGAGCACGGTTTTCGGACACGCAATCATGATCGAACGATCTAGATGATGGAGGGGTTTTAGGTGGGTTTTGGGCCACTTTGGAGAGGTGTTGGGCTGCAACACACACGAGGCCTTTTCGGTCCCTCGGTTAACCGTTGGAGTATCAAACGAAGTCCAAATGGCACGAAACTTGACAGGCGGTCTACCGGTAGTAAACCAAGGCCGCTTGGCAAGTCTCGGTCCAATCCGAAAACGTTTAACACCCGCACACGAAAAGAGGTAAAAGGGGACACCGGAGGACATAGGAGCGCCGGAATGCAAAACGGACAATGGGGAAAATGCTCGGATGCATGAGACGAACATGTATGCAAATGTAATGCACATGATGACATGATATGAGATGCATGACAAAGACAAAAGCACATGAAGACAAAAACCCGACAACGAGGAAATATCATAACTTAGTGCTGGAAATGGCAAGAGTTGGAATACAAATATGGCAGGTTACATACGGGGTGTTACAACACTCCACCACTACGAAAGGATCTCGTCCCAAGATCTAGGACTGGAAAAACTCTGGGTACTCGGAACGGAGGTGGTCCTCGCATTCCCAGGTGGCTTCATGGTCGGAATGATGTGACCACTTGATTTTCAGGAATTTGATAGACTTGTTGCGAGTCTTGCGCTCAGTTTATTCAAGAATAGCAACGGGGTGCTCATGATAAGACATGTCTTCTTGGAGATCAATCTCTTCAAAGTTGACGGTGCGGTCGGGAGTCATAAAACACTTGCGGAGTTGAGACACGTGGAACACATCGTGCACGTTTGCAAAGTTGGATGGAAGCTCAAGTTGATAGGCGAGATCGCCTCTTTTGCCAATGATCTTGAAAGGACCCATGTATCTCGGGGCAAGCTTCCCTTTGATACTGAAGCGACGAGTACCTTTCATTGGAGAGACGCGGAGGTAGACATGGTCTCCAATCTCGAAAGCCAAGTCACGATGCTTGCTATCATAGTAACTCTTCTGGCGCGATTGCGCGGCTTTGAGATTTTCACGAATGACTTGCACATTTCTTCAGCCTCTGTGATCAAGTCATTTCCAAGAAGTTGACATTCACCAGTCTCTGACCAGTTAAGAGGAGTACGGCACTTCCTGCCATAGAGAATCTTGAATGGGGCCTTGCCCAAACTCGCTTGGAAGTTGTTGCGTAGGAGAACTCGGCATATGGAAGACAATCTTCCCACTTCATACCGAAAGAAATGACACAATCCCTGAGCATATCTTCAAGAATTTGATTGACTCGCTCGACTTGGCCACTGGTTTGAGGATGAAAAGCTGTGCTGAAGCGAATGTTGGTGCCCATGGCCTTCTGAAAAGAATCCCAAAACTTGGAGGTGAAGATGCTCCCACGATCTGAAGATATCAACTGCGGAATGCTGTGCAAGGAGACAATCCTGGAGGTATATAGCTCTGCCAACTGAGCTACTGTGATAGATTCTTTGATAGGAAGAAAATGAGCCACTTTAGTGAGTTTGTCGATGACAACGAAGATAGCATCATTGCCACGCTTGGACTTGGGAAATCCAGTCACGAAGTCCATCTCAATATGGTCAAACTTCCATTATGGAATGGAAAGAGGTTGGAGGAGACCAGCTGGTCATTGGTGTTCTGCTTTCACTCTTCTGCAGACATCACATTCGTTCACGAATTGAGCAATCTCGCGCTTCATTCGAGTCCACCAATACGACTGCTTGAGGTCCTGGTACATCTTTGTACTTCCAGGGTGAATAGAGAGGAGTGAATTGTGAGCCTCGTTCATAATGACTTTACGAAGGTCACCTTTAGGAACAACAATGCGATCCTCGAAGAATAGAGTATCCTTGTCATCAAGGCGATAACACTTGTACTTGGGTTGACTCTTCGCAATCCCAATTTTCACCTTCTTCACCATAGCATCAAGAAGTTGAGCCTCACGAATCTGATCTTCCAAAGTAGGAGAGACTTGGAGGTTGACAAGGAATCCTTGAGGAACAACTTGGAGATTGAGTTTGCGGAAAGCTTCACAAAGCTCTGGTTGGTAAGGCTTGATAATCAAACTGTTGCAGTAAGCCTTCCTGCTCAATGCGTCAGCAATTACATTGGCATTGCCTGGAGTATATTCAATACTTGGATTATACTCTTGAATCATTTTGACCCAATGAGTCTGGCTGAGGTTGAGGTTTGGCTGAGTGAAGATGTACTTGAGACTCTTATGATCGGTGAAGATGTCCACTTTTCTTCCCAACAAGAGATGTCTCCATGTTAAAAGAGCATGGACAACTGCCGCCAACTCGAGGTCATGAGTGGGGTAGTTCTTTTCGTTGGGCTTCAACTGGCGAGAGGTATAGGCCACAACTTTCTTCTCTTGCATCAACACTGCACCAAGAGCTTGAAGGGAAGCATCACAGAAGACCTCGAATGGTTTGGATTCATCAGGAGGAGTCAGAACTGGAGCAGTGACTAACTTCTCTTTCAGGGTATTGAAAGCGATGTCACATTCAGGCGACCAGACATACTTCACATGCTTCGGGAGAAGGTTGGAAAGAGGCCTCGCGATCTTAGAGAAGTTCTCAACGAACCTTCGACAATAGCTTGCGAGACCCAGGAAGCTGCGGAGTTGCTTCACGTTCTGAGGTGGTTCCCAATGCACAATTGCGGACACCTTCTCGGGATTAACAGTTATGCCCTTGGCGGAGATGATATGTCCAAGGTAGAGAACCTCATCGAGCCAAAACTCGCACTTTGAAAACTTCGCATAGAACTGATGTTCTCTGAGTTTATCCAGCACCAATCTCAAATGCTTGGCATGATCCTCCTTGTTCTTGGAAAAGACCAAAATGTCATTGAGGTAGACCAATACGAAGTCATTTGTGTAGGCATTGAAGATGAAGTTCATCATGCGGGAGAATGTTGGAGGAGCATTGACGAGGCCGAAAGACATGACAGTGTATTCATATGAACCATAGCTTGTTCTGAATGTTGTCTTGGGGATATCTTCTTCATGAATGCGAATCTGATGATAGCCCATACGGAGATCAATCTTGGAGAATACTTGAGCACCTTTGAGTTGTTCAAAAAGCTCATTGATGTCGGGAAGTGGGTACTTGTTCTTTATGGTCTTCTTGTTCAATGGACGGTAGTCGACACAAAGTTGGTTTCTTCCATCCTTCTTCTTGACAAAAAGAACACCACAGCTTCATGGAGAAGAACTTGGTCGGATGAGACCCATACGCTCTTGAATATCGAGTTGTTTCTTCAGCTCCTTCAACTCTTCAGGTCCAAGCTTGTAAGGACGTTTGCAAACAGGTTCCGTGCCAGGCTCAAGATCGATGACGAATTCAACTGGCCGGTGCGGAGGCATTCCTGGAAGCTCTTCTGGAAAGACGTCTTGATATTCGCAAACGACTAGAATCTGAGAGATGGCATCCAGCTCACCCTTCTCATTGAGAGAAAATAGTCGAATGGTATCATCACGAGCGGCAAAAATGATTACATCCTCAGACGAATGTGTGAATTGAATCTGCCTGGCAGCACAATCAAGCTGAGCCTTGTGCTTAGAAAGCCAGTCCATTCCGAGAATAAGATCAATATCCGAGTCAACAAGGACCATAGGAGAAGCCAGAAACTTGAAGTCAGCCATCATGATAGAAACATCCGGGACCATCGTGGTAGCCCTCATAGACTTGGCCGGAGAAACCACTCCCATAGGTTTACCCAACATTTCGGAAACGAAGTCATGCTTTGAAACAAATGATCTTGACATGAAACAATGCGATGCACCAGTATCAAAAAGGACTTTTGTAGGAGTAGAGTTAACTGGAAAGTTACCCATAATCACATCTGACGAGTCCTCTGCCTGAGTTGCATTCAACAAGTTGACCTTGGCGTGCTTGGGATTATGCTTGACCACTGCGGTACTGGCAGATCTCACAGGAGGAGGAGGAGGAGGAAGACGCCTCTGATTGAAGCATTTTTTGGCATAGTGACCCTTCTACTGACACTTGTTGCACATGACCTCTGAAAGCGGACGGTGATACGGAGCACTTGATCTTGGAGCATGAGACGAAGTCTTGTTCTGAAAGCCTGGGTTGGGGGGGGGGGAAGATCCATTGCCACCTTTGCTCTTCTGCTGATAAGGCTGACGGAACGGAGGAGGAGGCAACCAATACTTTTGCTGCTTAGTTTCCACTTGAGTTGAGGGAGAAGGAGTTGCATCCCTGACTCGTTTCTTGGAAGCATCGCACTTGAGTTGAGCAGTCTCTTGTTTCAGTGCCATGTTGTAAAACTCATTGTACTTCTGCGGCTCAAAAAGCATGAGAGCTATTTGGAGATATTCTCTGAGGCCACCTCTGAACTGATAAATCATGCTCTTCTCGTCAGGGATGTCTTGCTTAGCGAAACAAGCGAGCTTCTGGAACATGATGTTATACTGGTAAATAGACAATCTGCCTTGCTTCAGATTGCGGAACTCCTCACGCTTGCTCTCAACAACACTCTGAGGAATGTGGTGAGCTTTGAAGTCTTGACGGAATTCATCCCAGGTAATCACACGACCTCCTATGGAATCTTTGTATTGTTGATACCACTCTGCAGCTTGGTCTTTGAGTTGGAACGAGGCAAACTTGACAAAGTCCTCAGGCCTGACGTTGCTGCACTCGAAATGCTTGCAGATATCCATGAGCCAATCATCAGCGTTTGTTGCCTCGACATGTTTACTGAAGGTCTTTGGCTGGTTAGCGAGGAACTGGTTGAGTGTAGCAAACTGATTTTGATTGTTGCCATGGCCTTGATTCCCTTGGTGCACTCTTGCAAGAGTTGCATGATCAGCTGCGTGTTTGCATTGGTAGCGGCCATCATAGCTTGCCATGCCTCCGGAGGTGGAGGTGGTGGCGGTGGTTCAGGATTCTGACGCGTTGGAGGAGCCATCCTGAAGAGGGTGACATCCGTTAGCATCTTGACAGGCATATATGCAAGCTGAATCAAATGGATCGAATTGCAACATATAGTCTTAACATCCGAACAAAAATGAACGAATGCATTCCAATTGAAATGGTCACGCTTCCATAAATTGAGAAGCCACTTAGATAGAGGTAGAAGAATAAAACAACAAGGTACGGACAAGAACAAATACTTGGTGAGGATTACCCAATCACAAACCAAATATCCGCGGAAGAAATTCTAGAGCTACATGAATTCCCACCAATGAAACTCCCGAACCTTTCCGGTTATGCAATCAAGTCTTGGGGATACAGGGGAAGCATAATATCTCACCCAAAGCTAGCAAATCCTACATCCAGCTGTATCCATCCTTCAACACATAACCAAGAAACCTTCGGAAATCATTTACCTCAACCTTCGAAAAGCATCCGTTATATGAGTTATGGTGATACTCCCGAACTCCCGCCCCAGTACTGGGTGGCGTCGAGGTTATCTCACCAACAACTGCATAAAAGAGATTTTTGATGTCGGCAAAACTCAGGTATTCCAGAACTGCAACGATAAAATTGTGACGACAACACCTCGGAGCTCAACTCCCCGGGACACTGCCACAACCCCTAAATGTCAGGAGGCACCAAGGACAATGTTCTCGTCACAAAACCATCAGAACGATTCCAAGATACCCGCGTGATCCTAAAAAAATTAGTGAAATTTGAGAAGAGAAGAGTCAAAACTCTACGTCAGGATGCCTCACCAGAGCGACGAAGGGACTGAGGAGTAAAAAGAATCCTACTCTCCGATATATATAATCCTAAATGACTCAAAACATTTTTCTAGACTCAACAACGCCAGCGATTCGATCAAGCAGGGGGGCTCCTAAGTCGGGAAAGGCTCTGATTACCAACCTGTAACGCCCACGATGCGGCTATATCTCCCACGTGTCGAAGCACGACTTAGAGTCATAACCGCATTGTAAGCAATGTCGCAAGTGAGGTAATCTTCACACAACCCATGTAATGAAAAAGGAAAAGAGGTACATAGTTGGCTTACACTCGCCACGTCACACAATAGCATAAATATCATTACATTCATTCAGATACAATCAAGGTCCAACTATGGAACCAAAATGAAGAACAACCCCAAAATGCAACAAAGTCCCCGATCACCCCAACTGGGCACCACTACTGATCGTCTGGAAAGGAAACATAGTATCGTCTTGAGTCCTCATCAAACTCCCACTTGAGCTCAGTCGAATCTCCTGGAGCGGTATCATCGGTCCCTGCATATGGTTTTGGAAGTAATCTGTGAGTCACGGGGACTCAACAATCTCACACCCTCGCGATCAGGACTATTTAAGCTTATAGGTAGGGTAAAAGGTTTGATGTGGAGCTACAGCAAGCACTAGAATATATGGTGGCTAACATGCGCAAATGAGAGCGAGAAGAGAAGGCAAAGGCACGATCGATAAACTATGACCAAGAAGTGATCCTAGAACAACCAATGTTCAAACATAACTCGAGACTGTGTTCTCTTCCCGGACTCCGCCGAAAAGAGACCATCACGGCCACACACTCTGTTGATTCATTTTAATTAAGTTAAGGTTAAGGTTTTATACAACCGGACATTAACAAATTCCCATCTGCCCATAACCGCGGACACGGCTTTCGAAAGTTCAAAACCCTGCAGGGGTGTCCCAACTTAGCCCATCACAAGCTCTCACGGTCAACGAAGGATATTCCTTCTCCCAAGACAATCCGATCAGACTCGGAATCCCGGTTACAAGACATCTCGACAATGGTAAAACAAGTCCAGCAAGACCACCCGCTGTGCCGACAAATCCCGATAGGAGCTGCACATATCTCGTTCTCAGGGCACACCGGATAAGCTAAACGTACGGGAGCCAACGTAACCCAAGTTGCCAAGGGACGGCCCCGCAGGTGCTCTGGGTTGGACCAACACTTAGAGAAGCTCTGGCCCGGGGGTTTAAAATAAAGATTACCCTTGAGTCCACGAAACCCAAGGGAAAAAGGCTAGCTGGGCGGCGGGCGAAGGCGCGGACGACGGTGGGGCGATGGCGCGGGTGGTGCGCGGCTTCGGGCCAGGGAGGGCCGGCGATGGGCCCTACGGGCTCGGCGGCGCGGTGAAGTGGGACGCGCGGGCGGACGAATCCCAGCGTGACATGTGGCGGCAGCGGGGCAGAGCGGACATGTCCGGCCCGGCGGATTGTGTCCGGTGGCGCGAGGAGAGGGAGGGGCTAGGGTTTGACCGAGATTTTCGGGGGGAGATGTCTTTATATAGGTAGGAGGAGCTAGGAGGCTCCAAATTGAGCACGGTTTTCGGCCACGCGATCGTGATCGAACAATCTAGATGATGGAGGGGTTTTAGGTGGGTTTTGGGCCACTTTGGAGAGGTGTTGGGCTACAACACACACGAGGCCTTTTTGGTCCCTCGGTTAACCGTTGGAGTATGAAACGAAGTCCAAATGGCACGAAACTTGACAGGCGGTGTGCCGGTAGTAAACCAAGGCCGCTTGGTAGGTCTCGGTCCAATCCGAAAAGGTTTAGCACCCGCACATGAAAAGAGGTAAAAGGGGACACCGGAGGACATAGGAGCGCCGGAATGTAAAACGGACAACGGGGAAAATGCTCGAATGCATGAGATGAACACGTATGCAAATGCAATGCACATGATGACATGATATGAGATGCATGACAAAGACAAAAGCACACGAAGACAAAAACCCGACAACGAGGAAATATCATAACTTAGTGCCAGAAATGGCAAGAGTTGGAATACAAATATGGCAGGTTACATACGGGGTGTTACAGGTTGATAATCCGGGTCACTTGGCCTTGGTAGTGGCACCTCAGGTTGGTGGATATAAATTCACTAAGGTACTCATGGATGGAGGCAGCAGCATCAACATCTTCTACTATGAGACGTTCCGCCGGATGGGGTTGACTGATAAGAGTCTTAAACAGTCCAACACTGTTTTTCATAGTGTGGTACCTGGCAAGTCGGCATACCCTGTTGGGAAGATTGAACTGGAAATGGCCTTTGGAGATGAGTATGACTCCAGAGCAGAAAAATTAACCTTTGAGGTGGTTAAGATCAAAAGCCCATATCAAGCTCTGTTTGGACGCCCGGCTTATGCCAAGTTCATGGCTCGGCCGTGTTATGTATATTTGCAGCTCAAGATGCTGGGTTATAAGGGCACCATTACAGTACATGGGAGCTAGAAAATACCTTTGGAGTGTGAAGAAGGTGATGCTGCCTATGTTGAGTCTGTTTGTGCAACAGAGGAGTTAAAGTTTTATGAAGATCACGTTGACCCGGCAGACATGACGTCGTTAAAGAAACCAACAACAGAGCATGAGCCGGTGTTGAAGTTCAAATCAGCTGATGAAACCAAGATGGTTGACTTTGTGCCTGGCGATTCATCCAAGCAGTTCATCATCAGTGCAAACTTGGATCCCAAATAGGAAAGCGCGCTCATCGAGTTCATCTGTGAGAACCGGGACATCTTTGCATGGAAACCTTTCGACATGCCGGGTGTCCCGAGGGAACTCGCTGAGCACACTCTCAATATTGATCCAAAGTTTAAACCCGTGAGACAGTTTCTCCGACGGTTCAATGAAGAAAGGCACAAGGCCATTGGAGAAGAGGTGGACCGGCTCTTGGCGGCCGGGTTCATTGTAGAAGTCTTTCACCCAGAGTGGTTAGCCAACCCGGTGCTTGTATTAAAAAAGAACGACACCTCTCGTATGTGTGTGGACTACACCGATCTAAACAAGGCTTGTCCGGCTGACCCTTTTGCCCTCCCCCGTATTGATCAGATCATCGATGCTACGGTGGGTTGCGCAAATTTGAGTTTCTTGGATGCTTATTCAGGTTATCATCAGATCAAGATCAAAGTCAAAGATCAGGAGAAGACGGCTTTTATCACTCCTTTTGGAGCTTTTTGCTATGTGTCTATGCCTTTTGGGCTTAAGAGTGCCCAGGCGACTTACCAACGGTGTGTGCAGAATTGTCTTCATGATCAGATTGGGCGTAATGTTCATGCTTATGTGGATGATATAGTGGTAAAATCCAGAAAGGAGGAAACCTTGGTCGTAGATCTGAAAGAAACCTTCGATAATCTCCGGGTCTACAAAATGATGCTTAACCTGGCTAAGTGTGTTTTTGGAGTCCCAGTTGGCAAGCTCTTGGGTTTTTTGGTGTCCAACTGAGGCATTGAAGCTAACCCGGAGAAAATCAAGGCAATTACATCCCTGGCCAAACCTACATGCATCAATGACGTTCAACGGCTGGTGGGTCATGTTGCTGCTTTGAGCCGGTTCATAAGCCGGCTAGGGGAGAAGGCAATGCCTTTGTATCAGATGATGAAGAAAATAGATAATTTTGTTTGGAGCGATGCTGCAAACTCTGCTTTTGAAAATCTGAAGACACAGCTTGCTGAGCCACCGGTCCTTGCGGCTCCAATTGAGAAAGAGTTGCTGCTGTTATACGTAGCCGCCAATTCACGAGTTGTTAGTGTGGCAATTGTGGTGGAGCGCAAGGAGGTTGGCAAAGAACATCCGGTTCAACGGCCGGTTTACTACGTCCGTGAGGTATTAATTGAATCCAAACAACGCTATCCACATTGGCAGAAGCTAGTGTGTGGGGTGTTCATGGCGAGCCGGAAGCTTAAACATTATTTTCAGGGTCACCCAATCACTGTGGTTAGCTCTGCTCCCTTGGGAGACATCAATAGAGAAGCCACTGGATGAGTCGCCAAGTGGGCCATTGAGCTTGGGTCCCATGGATTGAAGTATATGCCACGTACTGCGATCAAGTCTCAAGCACTGGTTGATTTTATCAATGACTGGACAGAAATGCAGATGCCAGAAGAGAAACTAGACAACACATTTTGGACTATTCATTTTGATGGATCCAGACAGTTGGAAGGCTCGGGGGCAGGAGTTGTTTTAACCTCCCCTCGAGGTGACAAATTTTGTTATGTGCTACGGCTAATGTTTCCTTGCACTAACAACGCAGCAGAGTATGAAGCCTTGCTCCATGGTCTTCGAGTGGCCAAAGAGATGAGCCTGAGCCGGGTCAGGTGTCTTGGCGACCCAGACTTAGTGGCTCAACAGGTATCAGGAAAGTGGGATTCCAAAGACCCTCTCATGGCGGCTTATCGCCGTGAAGTTGATGCGGTTGCAGGACATTTCAAAGGATATCAGGTGGAGCATATTGACCGAAGGAAGAACGAAGCGACTGATGCTCTAAGCCGGTTGGGATCTCAGCGTAAGCCGGTGACACCTAACACTTTTTCGGATGTCTTGCATAACCCGTCTATTAAGTTGCCCACAGAAGAAGATCTAGCCGTACCTGACCCGAAGGCACAGTTGGTGGCGGCTCTTCATGTCATCCCAGATTGGACAGTGCCATTCTTGGCTTACATGACCCGGGGCGAGTTGCCAGCGGATGAGACCCTGGCTCGACAGATAACCCGGCGGTCTAAGTCAATGACGATTTCCGATGGAGAATTATACCATCGCAGCATCTCTGGAGCGTTTCAGCGGTGTGTTTCCCCTGAAGAAGGCCAAGAAATACTTCGTGAGATCCACGAAGGCGATTGTGGTCATCACGCCGGGTCAAAATCTCTGGTGGCCAAGGCTTTTCGTCACGGTTTTTACTGGTTGATGGCTCACGCTGATGCAGAGGATCTGGTCAGCAGATGTGATGGACGTCAAAAGTTCGCATGACGAGCACATGTGCCGGCTCAAGAACTCTGGATGATTCCAATTGCTTGGCCGTTTGCGGTCTGGGGGCTTGACATGGTGGGACCTTTCAAAAGGTCTAAGGATAAAAAGACACATCTTTTAGTGGCAGTTGATAAATTCACAAAGTGGGTTGAGGCAGAGCCGGTGAGTAAGTGTGATGCGGCCACGGCGGTTCAGTTCATGAAAAAGGTGATCTTCCGTTTTGGTTTTCCACACAGAATTATCACTAACAATGGCACTAATCTGTCCCAAGGGGCTATGGAGGAGTTTTGTCAACGTGAGCATATCCGGCTTGATGTTTCTTCTGTAGCTCATCCTCAGTCCAATGGTCAAGCTGAGAGAGCGAATCAGGAAATTTTAAAAGGTCTCAAGCCCCGGCTTATGGTTCCCTTGCAGCGCACACTGGGTTGTTGGGTAGAGGGATTACCCTTGGTGCTGTGGAGTATCAACACCACACCGAACAGGTCCACGGGTTACACACCTTTCTTCATGGTGTATGGTGCAGAAGCAGTGCTGCCTAGTGACATCCGTCATGACTCGCCCCGTGTGGCGGCTTATGTTGAAGCTAATAATGAACAAGCTAGACAGGATGCACTTGACTTGTTAGATGAGGAATGAGACTTCGCAGCGGCTCGATAAACAATTTATCAACAGGACCTGCGCCGTTATCACAGCCGCCGGTTTAAGTCCAGGACTTTTCAGGAAGGTGACCTGGTGCTCCGACTCATCTAGGATCTGTCAGATGCACACAAGTTATCCCCACCTTGGGAAGGACCTTTTGTGGTCAGCAAGAACTTAAACAACGGGTCATATTACCTCATTGACGTTCGAGAGCATAAAGACTCACGTAAGTCGGAGGAAGAGACCCGCCGGCCATGGAACATTGCTCAACTTCGGCCATACTACACCTGAGCCACCGGCTCTCATCATGTACATACTTTAACATTGTATATACCATGATAAGTAATAAAGCAGGACCATCGGTCTCTTTCCTTTTTCAAAAGATTATGCATCTTCATTATTTCTTATTTTCAAATGACCATTAAGGAGCTGATCATATTTGAATCAAGTTTAACCTTTTTTGGTCCGGCTTATGACCGTATTCGAATCTAGCTGCAACTCTCATGGTCACTTGGGGGCGTCCTGTTCAAACATAGGTCGTATTCGAACCAAAGAGAACATAGCTGTCGTAACCCTCTTGATCGGCTCAAGGCCAAACTCATTAGGGGGCTTCTTGATCATATCTGAATCATAGCTTAACCCCTTTTGGGTCCGACTTGGATCGTATTCAAATCAGGGTCGTTAAAAACCTCTCAAGGTCATTTGGGGGCTTCTTGTTCAAACATAGGTCGTATTCGAACCAAAGAGAACATAGCTGTTGGTACCCTCTTGATCGGCGCAACGCCAAAGCCGCTGGGGGCTATATGGTCGTATTCGAACCTTAGCTTAACCCCTTTGGTCCGGTTTACTGATCGTATTCGAATCAGAAACCCCCCAAATACAAATTTAAATCGTACTTATTACCAATTTTTTGCTTTTTAGTTTTTTGTTGTTTCAATTTCACAAATAATTAGCATGATCTTCTTCGCCGGCTGGACTATTTGACAACAAAGCCGCCAAGGTATGATGATCATTAAGTATTTAGAAGCATTGACTTCTCAAAAAGATTGAGTTATCAACTTCATCACCCGGATTATTTAAACAGGTGGTTTAAGGATCAAAGGTAAAAGTATGGCTGTTGTTTGTATGCAATTGCCTGCCGCATTAACCAAAGGGTTAGTTTCAGCCTTGTTTTCTTTTTATATATGTTTCTGTTTTCATATTGGCTACAAGCCGGGTGTTTTAACCCGTTCGGTACTAAGCCGCCAAGCCAGGTTTTTTCTCTTGTATTTACAGGAATAGAGCCGAAGTATTACAGGGATAACCATAAATATGATGCATATATTGACATCAGGAAGTACAGAATCACATACAAGTGTTTTATGCGCGATGGCATAAGCAAAGCATGCAGTGTTTTCATAGCTAAACTATTACAAGGCTTTTAAAGCCCATGAAGATCGTTATTGCTCCTCCCTCGCCGGATCGCCGCCCTCTGATAACTGGAAGCTGGGTTTTGACCAGTCAAAACCATTCACGGTAACAAATTCTGCTCTTCGTCAATTAGGCCGACCGGGTCAACTTCCGGGGCAAATGTATTTTCATGAACAGGCGGGATTAAATCTGTCACCATGTACGAGGGAGTTGCCATCTTCTTATTTTCAACATCAAAACCCGGCTGGTACTTGTCGATGTTGGTTTCATCTCCAAGAATAGCCGCCTAAGGTCGCAACTCCCTCACGCAAGCAACGAAGTCGTCCTGTTCAAACAGTGACCCGTCTTCCTTTACAATGGGGTACCCTCTGGCTACATCAGCCGGGTCTAGATCTGGCACCCAAGCCTTGGAGTGGCTTAGGGCAGTCAAAGGTCCGGCTCTCACACAGGAGCGCTTAACCTCTTGGAACCTGGTAGGCAAAATTGACAGCTTCTTTAAAACATCGCTGAGCCGGTTGGGTCCTTGATTGGCAGGAGAGATGGCAGCAAGCGCCCATTGTGCGCCAATATACAATTGTTCTACTAAAGTATACACTGCCTTCAGTTTAATCACAGGGTCTTGGCTCAGATTCTTGCTTCGTGGGCCTGCACATATTTTATAAACAAAGTTAGTTGGTGGTTTATATTTCGGATCAGCAAAGGAGTACACAGGATTGCAGATAGACGGCTTACCAAAGATGGCGGCCACCATTTGAGACACCCGGCCCTTTAAACCGTTCAGTTCTGTCGAAACCTCTTCAAGGGCTGCTTCGGCCTTCTCGACCCGTTGTGTTAGAAGCGTTTTTTCCTCTGCCCAGGTTTTCTTCTTGGCAGCGAAGATGGTCTTTAAATTTTCTGTCTCAGAGAGACTTATTTGCAATTTGGAGTTAGCAGACTTGATTTCTGCTTTCTGACCTGCTAGCCGGGTCTTCGCATCAGTCAATTGCGAGTTTAGTTCAGATAAGGCATTCTGCAAGAAAACATACCCAGACCAGTCAAGATTTTGCTCAAAGGTTCAAACATCAAGATTCAAGTCTCAAGTACTTTACAAAAAAACCACTTGACACTTGGGGGCTAATGTATGCCAAAACAATTTCTTATGACTCTAAAGACATACTTTAAGTCCCAAGTACTTTACAAAGTAACAACACTTGGCACTTGGGGGCTAATGTATGCTATTCAGCAAGTTTCTCAAGGTTAAGATGGATTATGAAATTCTTTGAATACGGTACAAGACAATTTAAAGTACCGGCTCATCTATGATCAAAATGAACCGGCCCTTGGGGACTACAAGTGAAGCTTTGTTCTATTTTATTGAACTCAAGAAAAGTCTCGAAGGTAAAAGTCTTGGCCTATATCATAAAGTCTACAGATCATTCCGGTTCTCTTATAATCTGAAGACTTGGGGGCTGGCGGAATATAGATAAGCCGGAAGAACATACCTCATATTTCAGCTGCAACTGTTTGACCATTTCGATCTCAGAGTCGCGACTGGAGTGCACATGGCTGAGATAGCCGGATAAAATATCGTTGGCATTTAGATGATCATAATTGGCAATGTCAAAGCGCACTTTCTGCCTCTCCAATGCCTCTTGTTTCGCCGTGTGGTGAGCCAGCACAGTTGGATTCCCCGGTTCAATAAAACGGCTCCCGGTGATCAAAACGTCTTGTGCAGACGGTGATGGCGGGTTGGCTGAGCTTGATGGTCTAGTTGCAGAAGGATTCACGGTGGTCTCATCAAACCACAGCTCAGGAGGATTTGCTTCTGCATCGACATGCGTGTCTTATGGAGCGTCAGTTAATGGAAGAGAAGGTGGCCTGGCCATGTTAGATGCAAGGATTGGTGGGTCTTCTGCCGGTTTAGCTGCCTTTGCCTTCTTGGACTTAGCTTGGCCACTAAGAGAAATGTTGCAGGACTGTCAGTACAAAGATACAATTCGAACAACCCGGAAAAAAGGAGGATTTTTCATTACCCAGGGGCAGTCTTGAAGGCCAGAAATTGGGACTGCGATGAGTCACTAGAAGAGCGAGACACCTCCTGAAAAGATAAAATAAAGTTAAAATAATGCAAGGGAAAGGATCCATTAAACAGAGTTAAAGACAAAAGAAGTAAAACCTCATTTCGGCGCTTTTGGGGAGTTTGTTGAAGAGCAACAGCCGGTTCGTCTTCGGTCCGAGCTTGACGGCGGCTCTCATGTTGCTGCTTTTTCAAAAGAAAGTGAGGGTCCAGATAAGCCAAAGGGTGTGAAAACCTTACTTTCCGGGTTACGACTCGAAGTTTCTGTCTTGGCAAATGTGCTGAGTCGTAGGAAATAGTTACCTCTTCTTCCACGGCCTGACTGGCCCCCGTGTCGTCCTGGTAATGATCAGCGTTAATAAGATTATTAAAGAATCGGCCAAGGGAGTCAAGGGCTACCTCCGACTCAGAAGTTTCGTCGAGTTTCATCAAGTCTTCAACAGTGCTCCTCTTCTTCTTTTTGGACCTCTGGGTCGTTTTCTTGGCGGTTATGGCAGCAATTCTTGCTTTCTTGGCAGCTTCATGGTCATATTTCACCTTCCAGAAGTCAGATTTGGCCTGCAAACAGGTAAAAACAAAATGAAAGGTTAGGCAAGTGTTAAATTATACGGCTGAGAAAAATACAAAGAAGAAAGATCAGAGTCTCCTTACTTCTGGCGCCGGGTTAAGCTTGCAGAAAGAGTTTAACCCGACAATACTACAATCTTCGTACTTCCCATTCACGAAGAGTTGACATTGAAACAATATCTGCTTCCGTTAATTGCATGGGGCTGTGACGAAGAGAGTCGTCTGGGCCTCCACCATACTCGTACATCAACTTTGATCGACGGCTCAGAGGAATAACCCGCCATGAGATCTAGCAGCGAGTCATATCAACTCCAGTCAAGCCGTTTCCTAATAAGGCGTTAATACTTTTTATGGATGGGATCAGCTTCCTACGTTCGGCAGCTGTAAGCTTGTCAGGGAGCGCAAATTTGGAGTCAAGACGCTCGGCACGATAACCCGGCAGTGGCTTCTCATTTGCTGGTGAGATATCTTGACAGTAGAACCAAGTCTGGTTCCAGTCTTTGGGATGACTCGGTAAGACTATGAGGGGGAAGGCAGCGCCCTACCGACGCTAAATTGAGATGCCTCCAAGCTCCAAGCTAAGGCCGTTGGTGCACTCATTCTGCCGATTCAGATAAAAGTATTCTCTAAACAGGTCCACAGTCGGCTCTTCCTGAAGGTACACCTCACAAAGCACTTGGAAATTGCAGATATTAGATATGGAGTTGGGCCCGATATCTTGAGGATGGAGTTTGAAAAGTGGAGGACATCTCTGAAGAACTTTGAGCCGGGCGATGAAAAGCCATGGTTCATATGATCAGTAAAAACAATCACTTCGCCGTCTCTTGGATTGGGCCGTTCTTCCTCCGGGTGAGGAGCACGGTAAGACATGGCGGTTTTCGCTGGCAAAAATCCTATGGTAAATAACTCTTTCAAACGTTCCTCAGTTACGGTTGAGGGAACCCAGTTGCAGATGGTTGGCGCTTTGGACGACATGATGTTCAAAAACGAACTGAAAAGAAAGGCAACATGCCGGTTCAATTCAATGATGAAATTAACAATTGAATGATGATAATACAAGGAAGTAATGGCGTCTTAGTTAAGGGCTAATGTCATATAAGGAAAAGTAAGCCGGCACAGTAAGCCGCCATGACTACAGGTATTCAAGAAAAGCAAATTCAGCTAAGTGTTGAGACAAACAAGTTTCCTAAATGCTTGGTATTATTCTGGATCAAATGGCTATTCAAAATGGGAAAAATTCTAGACCTAAAGAGTTCAGCGCAGATGAGTCTGTGAGTTCTAATGAGATCTGTGAACTAGAGAAAGGGATCTGTGGGCATCAAAAGTAGGCACAAAAACGCTACCGCACAAGCATATATATCTTTTTGGGTCAAGAAGAGGCCTGCGATGGAAGAACTACGATGAACTATGAAGAACACGACGGAGTCTGGAAACCCTAATGCGGATCTGAGAAGTGAAAAGAAGAACACTTACAACCACGAATCTCCTGTGGAGGTCGCCGCCGTTCTCTGGACCGATTCGGGTTGATGCAGCGGCCAAGATCGACGGAGACGGAGGAGAAGCGCGGCGGCGGTGAGGCTCGAGCAGCAGGAGGGTTGCAAGAGGAAGAAGACGGAGAGAGAGAGAAGAATGAGGAAGGCCGAGGCGTGCCTATTTATAAGGAAACATGTGAACAGACGGGCGCAAAAATCGAGGGGGGCCGAATAATGGTTATCCAACTACACAGACGCCTCGATTCTCGGAAGACATTAAAGATGAAGATCCGTTGGGAGATGACGTCATAAAAGTTTTTTGCGTTTTCAAGAGATGACGTCATGGCGGGTTACAAGAACTTCTGTGAGGATAAGAAGATGGATTTTGTCTAAGTGTTGAAGATTGACAAAGAACGAAGTTCAAAGTCAACCTAGGGCCTAATGTTGGGGATATATCTATCAGTTATGACCCGCCCAGGAGGGGCCGGGTCAGCCCCAATGGCGGGTTACACAAGAAGCCCAGTAAACATTAAGATGATAGTTTATCAAATATTATAGAAGGCCCAAAAGCCTAGCGGCGGCTTAAGGTCCAATATTGCAAACCGCCGTATGTAAGGAAAGACTTGTAAAGAAAGGCATGTAAAGGAAGTCACCGAGCCGGACACGATTATGAGCCGGCCAGGACTCTGTAGGCCACCAGGCGTCAACCTGTGTATATAAGGGGACGACCTGGTGGCAGCTTAGGGCAAGAAACAAGAGATCGATAACCAAGCCGGCGAGTTAAGCCTCTTGGTGATCGAAACCCCCAGCAATACCAACACAACTAGACGTAGGCTTTTACCTTCATCGTAAGGGGCCGAACTAGTATAAAACCTCTCGTGTCCTTTGTCTCAATTAACCCCTTTAAGTTTCCTAGTTGCGATGGCCCTACTACTAAGTCCTTTCGCTAGGACATCTGTCATGACAATTCCACGACAGAACCAGTAGGAGAACCAAGCAACACAACGTAAACATCCCCTACACACAGATAACAAATCCTCGCAACCCGACGTGTTAAAGGGGTTGTCAATCCCTTTCGGGTAACGGTGCCAGAAATTGGTGCGTGACGGGAAAAGGGTTATAATAAATTGGATAAATAGATCACAAATAAAATAAAATGCAGCAAGATATTTGTGGAATTTTGTATTAATAGATAGGAAAATAAAATCAAATAAAAATAGATCGCAAAGGGAAATAATATGAGAAAGAAGACTCGGGGGCTGTAGGTTTCACTAGTCGCTTCTCTCGAGAAAAATAGCAAAGTGGTGGGTGAACAAATTACTGTTGGGCAATTGATAGAACTTCAAATAATTATGATGATACCCAGGCAATGATCATTATATAGGCATCACGTCCAAGATTCGTAGACCGAATCCTGCCTGCATCTACTACTATTACTCCACACATCGACCGCTATCCAACATGCATCTAGTGCATTAAGTTCATGGAGAAACGGAGTAATGCAAGAAGAACGATGACATGATGTAGACAAGATCTATCTATGTACAGATAGACCCCATCATTTTATCCTTAGTAGCAACGATACATACGTGTCATTTCCCTTTCTGTCACTGGGATCAAGCACCGTAAGATCGAACCCACTACAAAGCACCTCTTCCCATTACAATATAAATAGATCAAGTTGACCAAACAAAACCCAAATATCAGAGAAGAAATACGAGGCTATAAGAAATCATGCATAAATGAGATCAAAGAAACTCAAATACTTTCATGGATATAAAAAGATAGATCTGATCATAAGCGCGAAGTTCATCGGATCCCAACAAACACATCGCAAAAGAGTTACATCATATGGATCTCCAAGAGACCGTTGTATTGAGAATCAAGAGAGAGATGAAGCCATCTAGCTACTAACTAAGGACACGAAGGTCTACAAAGAACTACTGATGCATCATCGGAGAGGCACCAATGGAGGTGGTTAACCCCATCCGAGATGGTGCCTAGATTGGATCTGGTGGTTCTGGACTCTACGGCGGCTGGATGAATATTACATCGACTCCCCTAGGGTTCTGGAAATATTGGGGTATTTATAGAGCAAAGAGGCGGTCCAGGGGCACCCGAGGTGGGCACAACCCACCAGGGCGTGCCCGGGCCTCATGGCGTGCCCTGGTGGGTTATACCCTCCTCAGGACCCCCCCAGGTGCAATCAGGGCCCAACATGTTCCTTCCGGTCCATAAAAAATCTCCGTAAAGTTTCGTGGCATTTGGACTCCGTCTGATATTGATTTTCTGCGATGTAAAAACACGGAAAAAACAGGAGCTGGCACTTGGCACTATGTTAATAGGTTAGTACCAAAAAATAATATAAAATGATTATAAAACATCCAAGATTGATAATATAACGACATGGAAAAATCGAAAATTATAGATACGTTGGAGACATATCAGCATCCCCAAGCTTAACTCCTACTCGTCCTCGAGTAGGTAAGTGATAAAAATAGAATTTTTGATAAGGAATGCTGCCTATCATTTCATATCATATTCTTTTGTTTATAGCATGGACAATTGGACTTTTTTATTGTTCAAAGCAGTAGTCTAGTTTTGACATGATAATTTAGATACTCAAGCATATCAACAAGCAACCATGTCTTTCAAAATATTAGCGCTAAAATAAGCTATTCCTAGCCCATCATGCTCAACCATTGATCCATTCATGAAACACACTCGAATATTAGCTACACCCAATACTTAAGTACGATAATATTGCCTCCTAGTTGGTGCTTTTATAAGAGAAGATGGAGACTCAAAATAAAAATTGCATAAACTAAAAAAGAAAGGCCCTTCATAGAGGTAAGTAGGGATTTGTAGAGGTGCCAGAGCTCAAAGCGAAAAACTTAGAGATCAAAACATTTTGGGACGTGTATCCATCCCACCAACGAAAACGACTTAGAGTTCCCAATACTTTCCATGCATAGATATATCATAGGTGGCTCCAAACAGAAAATAAAGTTTATTCCTTTTTCCACCAAACTTTCACTTTCCATGGCTAACTGTATCCAGGGGTGCCCTCCATACCAACACTTTCCAAGGAATTTATTATTTGACAACATAAAGTAAATTCATTTTTTTTGCATTTTGGGACTGGGCATCCCTAATACCTTTGCCTTATTCTTGTGCAATGATAAGTGAATAAACACTCATCTTGAGAATAACACATCTAGCATGGAAAATATTAGCCACTCCTCACCGCTCCGCAAGCGAAACAAACACACAAAAGAGAAGTTTATTTTGAAAATTAGAGATGGCACATGCAAATTTGCTTAGAGCGGCAAAAGAATACCGCATATAGGTAGATATAGTGGCCTCATGTGGCAAAACTGGGTTGAAGGTTTTTGGATGCACAAGTAGTGATCGTACTTAGTGCAAAATGAAGGCTAGCAAAAGATTGAGAAGCGACCAACCAAGAAACGAATAATCTCATAAACTAGCATTAAGCATAACTAACACCGAATAATGCACCACAAGTAGGATATAATTTCATTGCATGAATATTGACTTTCATACTTGCATAGGGAATCACAAACCTTAACACCAATATTCTTACTAAAGCATAATTACTCATCAAGATGACTCACATATCACATCATCATATCTCAAAACTATTACTAAAAATGAAGTTTATTTTTCCAGTGATCTTCATGAAAGTTTTTATTATATCCTTCTTGGATATCGATCACTTTGGGACTAATTTTCACGTGTTGCTTTTGACAAGCTCCAACAAATATAAGTGAAGATCATGAGCATAATATATTTTTCTTTCTCTCAAATTAATTTAAGTGAAGCAAGAGAGAATTTCTTGAAAATTTTACTAACTCTCAAATAAATCTAAGTGAAGCAAGAGAGCATTTCTTAGAAAATACTAAAGCACACTGTGGTAAAAAATATATAAGTGAAGCACTAGAGCAAGTCCATTGCTCATAAAAATTGAAGTGAAGCATAGAGAGCATTTTTAACAAGTCATGACATAATTTTGGCTCTCTCAAATAGGTGTGTACAGAAAGTATTGATGACTTAAAACACAAAGTAAAACAAGCAAAGACTCATATCATACAAGATGCTCCAAGCAAAACACATATCATGTGACGAATAAAAATATAGTTTCAAGTAAAATACCGATGATCGTTGGAAGAAAGCGGGGATGCCACTCGGGGGCATCTCCAAGCTTAGTTGGTTGCTCATTTTTGGATAATAGCTTGGGATGCCGGGGCATCCCCAAGCTTAGGCTCTTCCATCCTTCCTTCATCCATCGTAAGATAACCCAAAACTTGAAAATTTCAATCACACAAAACTCAAATAAACCTTCATGAGATCCGTTAGTATAAGAATAATAAATCACTACTATAAGTGTTGTATAAAACCAATTCATATTTTGTTCTTGTATTATATCTACTGTATGACAACTTTTCTATGGTGAAAACTCATCAAAGAAAACAATAGAGCCATCAAAATAAGCACACAACACAAAGAAAACAGAATCTACGAAAACAGAACAGTCTGTAGCAATCTGACTATTTTGAATACTTATGTAACTCCAAAAATTCTGAAAAATTAGGACGACCTGCGCAATTTTTATATTGATCTACCGCAAGAGGAATGGGTATTTTATCGCTCTCTGGTAAAAAAGGAAAATTAATTTCATGAGCGTAAAAGTTTCTGTTTTTTCAGCAAGATCAAACAACTATCACCCAAGAAGATCCTAAAGGCTTTACTTGGCACAAACACTAATTAAAACATTAAAAACACAATCATAACAGTAGCATAATTGTGTTAACACACAAAAACATAAATCAAAAAGCAAAAATAAAATTTATTCATTGGGTTGCCTCCCAACAAGCGTTATAGTTTTACGCCCTTAGCTAGGCATAAAGCAAGGATCTAAGTTTTGTCCTCCGAAGTTTTGGCAACTTTTGTAAGGGTTTTCTCAAACCCGGGAGGCTCTTTGCACTTCCCTAAATTCTTTGAAAAAGAAACCATCTTAAGATCCAAAATATCCAAATGCTTGTTGCAAAGAGTAATAAGGGCATTCATGCGATTGATACTACCATTGAGATGTTTGAGGGGTTCATTATATTTTTGTATTTCAACCATATGCTTATGCAAATCACCAAGTTTGTCCAACATTTGAGCTCCCTCGGGGGTGAAAGGAAACCCCTTCTTTTGAGGTGGAATTCCTAAAATTCCCTCTAAGATTTCATAGGCAGCATTGGCATGAAGTTCAATGAAGTTTCCTTTAGCGGCAAAATTGAGAAGTTGTCTATGATCCAAAGCCAATCCTATGTAAAAAATTCGAAGCAAAACTTTAGCGTCCCCCTTTAAGTTGGAAATACGATACGATTCCATAAGCCTATAACAAGCATCTTTCAAATTTTCTCCTTCTCCTTGTTTGATGTAAAGGACTTCAAAATCTAGTGATAAAGGAGGAGTAGGGACGCTAGCCATCGAGACTAGAAAGCAAGAGAAAAACAAACGAAAAAGAGAGGCGAATAAAACGGCAAATTTTTGTGAAGTGGGGGAGGGGAAAACGAGAGGCAAATGGCTAATAATGTAAATTGCAAGGATATGAGATTTGTGTTTAGGAATCTGGTATGTGTTGAAAATCCTCCCCGACAACGGTGCCAGAAATTCCTTTTGATGTCGCTTGAAGTTACGTTGGTATTTCCCCAAAGAGGAAGGGATGATGCAGCATAGCGGCGGTTGGTATTTCCCACAGATATGAAACCAAGGTTATCGAACTAGCAAGAGAACCAAGCAACACAACGTCAACAGCCCCTGCACACAGATAACAAATCCTCGCAACCCGACGTGTTAAACGAGTTGTTAATCCCTTTCGGGTAACGGTGCCAGAAATTGGTGCGTGACGAGAAAAAGGTTATAATAGATTGGATAAATAGATCGCAAATAAAATAAAGTGCAGCAAGATATTTTTGGGTTTTTGGATTAGACACTACTGCAGGATGCTGCTAACGCAACACTACGATCAGAGACCCTTCGGGAAACTGTGTGGGAAGCAATAATCGCAAACGTTGTTGTATGAAAACCGTCAGAAATGATGCAAAACGTTTGTGATGAATGATACATCAAACACGGTTCATATTATAGTTGCGTGTGCAATGAGGGGCATACGATTGATCTGCACAAACTGTTTGCGATGAGACAGAACAACAGAAACGGGCAGCTAGATCAAGGTGTGTGCGATATATGACATATAGTTCACTCCGATGAACCGTTTGCGATGAGTGAGGTGAACACAAATGATTCGGCGTAACAAGATGTGTGTGATACCCGGCAAACAGGTCGGTAATCAGAATTGTGTGCGATCATTATAGACAGCCCATACGGTCTTTTTGTGAATTGTGTGCTCGTCAGGGCGCACAGTTCAACAAACCAACCTATTGGCGATAATGTAGAAGATCTCTATCGAATACATATTACTAACCATCTACGATGAGATTGACAAGATAAACAGAGATATATATACAGTCTGCTTAATTTAGTCCTTCTTCTTCTTGTTATTCTTGTTGGATGGCCCCGCGACATAGTCTTGGCGAGGACACTTCTTGCCGCTGACTGTTGGCTTTTCATCGCCGCCGCCGTCGTCATCGTCGTTGCTGTCGTCGTCCTCCTCCTCCTCGTTTGACCATTCCTCCTCATCATCATCGTCATCCTCTTCTTCGTGCTTCGACGGCTCCTCATCCATCTGGTTGTCGTCTGACAACTCCGGAGGCGGTGTCCCTTCCATGAACCGGATATAATCGATGTTTGGGCTCGACGCCGGACTCATGGAAGACGAGCGGGATGATTCCTATGTTGACCTATCATCGGGCGCCAGACTGCTGGACGAACTGTCGTCCTCGCTATCGCTCGACATGGCTGTAGAGTGTGTGCCAGTGTGTAGCGCATCCTGCCGGGGACGATGAAGATGGTGGACACTTAAGCAGGGTATGCAGAGAAGAGGAACTGCCAATTGAAGCGGGGGTTGACGTATTATCTAACCGCTGATATAATCAACCGCAATTATTTGTACCCAGTCGCTCCAAATTCTCGGGGTTGCGCAGGACTCCTATTGGCTATTTGGCTGGTTTCCTTTTTCAGGACAAAAACAAGGAATGAGTTTTGGGATTATGCACCGGTACCGGTACAAATGGAGTAGGACAGTTGGCAAGCAATACATTGAGCTCTTCTTATTGATAAAACCAGTAATAATCAAACTAGAAAGGAAAATAAAAAAAACAAAGAAAAATATCTGCACGAATCTTCGCGTAACATCAATGGCATAGGACCTAGATGTGCATTACTTAGAGCACATCTAGATGTGCTTTAACAATACTATCAAACAAAACCCCTAATCATCATTGCAAACAGCGCATAGAACATGGCTAATGCGACAACCACAACTACGCATGCTAGTTCCTTCTTGTCTCTTGCTTTCATCTGTTGCCTGTGATTGATTCTTTCTTGCTTCATCGTACTGATTGTACATTCCAGATCAGCCAGTTTCTTCTTTAGCTTTACGTTATCTTCTGCGAGCTTGGTGATAACACCCCGAGCCCTGCCATGCCATTCTTCATCCAGCCAGTTAACAAAGGCACAAGCCGCATATCCCTGCCAATGTTAAATAGTATTCTGGATGAGCGGTGGCATTAACTGAAGTAAAATGATGAACTTAATTAGCACTAAACTCTAAGGGGCAACTGAGAAACCGTCTGCCAATGTTGAATCCCTCTGTGCATACACGTCGAGCGGGAGTGTGCCAGTGCACAGAACTCAGCTTTCGGTACTTCTTGGTGGCGCAAAACTCGGAGTCAAACTCATGTTGCGGGAGTCTGGAGTCAAGCTCCGGATCTGGCGGCAGATCGCTTTCCTGGGGGGGGGGGGTCATTCAACAAGGATCTATACTTTGGACATGCTAAAAAAGATCGGGATAGATTGGAACCTGACAGGATGATTCGGATCCGTAGTACACCTGCCTTTTGATGACCTTAGGCAAGTGCTTGGCGGCGACCGCCGTCGTGGCCGCGATACGAGCAGGAGCAGCCGCACCGAAACCATCAGCACCACTCGTCTGCATTCCCCCAATGTCAGCGCCACACGAGGGAATTTGGAGGCTATGTAGGGATTTGGTGGAAATGGGGAAACTGTGGAGATAATCTAACGGTTGGGAACTACTAATGGCACTATATATATGTTGTATACGGCACACTGTTTGTACATGTCGTTTGTGTTAGGTATTACAACATCACACACGATTTCCGCACCAAAACGTGTGAGAAGACAATGTAGGTTAGACACGGTTGCCGTTACATAATCGTATGTGATGTACTAGCCTATCCATATAATTGAGTTACGACGAGATATCGTGTAAACAGCCGCTCCGCGGATATCCATAAAAAAACAGCCGCTCAGCATATAGAGATGGCGGTGGCGTCCTAGGCAACAGCTACCGGAGAAGAGGTAAATCCTCGGTCGGTGGGCGGTGGCGGTGTCACAGGAGGTCAATCCTCGGTCTGCGGCGGGAGATAGGAGGAGCTCAACCATCAAGGTCGGTGGCGGTGTGATTCGAGCACATCCATCACGGCCGATGGCGGGATAGTGGAGGTCGAACTTCAGGCGGCAGCCGCACTAAGCTTTGCTCCTCGACCCTGCTGTCTCAGCGTGCAGCCGCATCGCGCTTGTCTATCTGCTGGGTGGAGGTCGCCGCGCAGCTAATTAATTAAGGTATTCTTTTCGTGAGTGGCTTAATTAAGGTATTCAATTCCTAAGTGTAGTGTTGTACTAGTACTCTGCGTGTAAATTGACTGGCCATTAATTTTTGTCATTGCACGTCTGGATAACAACATGGAGTGCCCTCAGTAATTATTAAAATAAAACCTTGTGATTTATGCACACATCTCTAGGCAACAGTTAATCCATGTATTAATGTTGTTGTTTTGTTTTTAATTACCATTCGTCTGCTGCAGATGGAACGATCTCGATGGATGAAGAATCGGAAAACCGCAGATTTTATCAGTGGCGTGACAGAGTTCATGAATTTGGCTGAAAGTACAAAGAGGAGAATTGGTGATGCAGATTACATCGTGTGTCCATGTACTGATTGTGCCAATACAGAGTCACATGAAGTTGCAGATGTCCAGATGCACTTAGTCTCTAGGGGATTCATGGATGGATATACACGTTGGACCAGACACGGTGAAGAGGAGGTCATGGATGAAGATACCCAGGGCAGCGAGATGCCAAACCCCGATCAGTGTCACCTGGATGCTGAATCTAACATCAGGGCAGCGGCGTCAAGCTACCAATGGAACACCGGAAAGCCGAAATGCCCACTGGAAAAACCAAGACGTCCACGCATATGACGATGATCTTGATATGCCAGATTTTGCTGCTATGATTGCAGATTTTGAGGGCCCAGAAAGGGATATGATTGGGTACAAGGATTTGCCAACCATTGATGCGGAATCCAAGAAAGAATTATATCCAAGTTGCAAAAAGAAATATTCCAGGTTGAGTGCCACCCTGGCGCTTCTCAGATTTAAAGCGGCAAACGGTCTATCAAACAAGGGCTTCACAGAGATGTTAGGTCTTTTGGAAGAAATTCATCCGGAAGATTATGTGCTCCCCAGAAGCACGAATGAAGAGAAGAAAATTGTTTGCCCATTGGAACTTGAAGTACAGAAGATCATCGTGCATCTCCCACATGCAAGCATGCACGATACAAGCGCAGGAGAGCAAAGGACAAGTACAAATTGGACGACGAGATCAAGACAGGAATCCCGTTCAAGGTTGTTTGGTACTTGCCTTTAATTCCAAGGTTGAGGCGTTTGTTTGTAAACCCTAGAGAGGCAAATAGGTTGCGGTGGCATCATGATGAGCGAATTGCGGATAGGTTTATGAGGCACCCGAAATATGGGGCTCAATGGGTATTAATCAACAACAAGTTTGAAAAATGTGCCAAGGATCCTAGAAGTATAAGGCTCAGGGAGTGTACTGACGAGATGAATCCTTTTGGTGATATGAGCACCAACCATAGCACATGGCCGGTGCTTCTGTGCATATATAACCTAGCTCCTTAGTTGTGTATGCAGAAAAAATACATTATGATGTCAATGATTATCAAAGGCCCGAAGCAACCTGGAAATGACATCGACTTTTACTTTCAGCTACTGGTAGAAGAACTGCTGACAGTGTGGATGGATGCGCTTGCTATAAAATGTTATGATGCTTACAGAAAGGAGATTTTCGATCTACATGCGATGCTAGTGCACACCATTCAAGATATGCCGGCATTAGGCAACACATCGGGGCAGAAAATAAGGGGAGATGTAGGGTGTGTCACATGCATGGATAGGACAGCTAGCAGAAGACTTCCCAACTCGTGCAAAACAGTGTATTTGCATCATCGTAGGTTCTTACGGAAGAATCACCCATACCAAAAGATGAAAGCTGAATTTGATGGTACGGCAGAGGCAGCTGAGGGCCCAAGACCCTATGAAGGGGAGGTGGTCCACAACATGGCTAAAAAATTAATGTTGTGCTTGGCAAGAACCACCCTTTTTGACGGTGAAACTAACACCCAAGGATCAAGTGTTTAAGAAGAAATCGGTGTTCTGGAAATTACCTTACTAGGAGATTCTACGTGTACGTCACTACATCGATGTCATGCACGTAGAGAAGAATGTATGTGAAAGCATCCTTGGTACTCTGCTCAAGATTAAAGGTAAAAGAAAGGATGGTGATGATTCACGGCTCGATATGCTTGCTGATCAATCACAACACAAGAGTGAAGCAGAAGATGATGACAAATTCATCAAAGCTCGCCAGAATTACAATTTCAGTACAAAAGAAGCAACACAGTTCTTCACCTATTTGTTGTCAGTTAAGACACCCTCTTCCTACTGTGCAAACATTAGAAGTCTCGTGGATGTGAGCTCAGGTAAAATGAAGTTGGGACACATGAAGTCACATGATTGCCATGTAATGTTGACACAAATCCTCCCGGTGGCCATCAGGAATCTGATGGACAAAGATATAAGAAACACACTCATTGACCTCTGTGATTTCTTCAACCAACTATGGCAGAAAGTTGTAAATCCTGAAGATTTGGATCATATGCAAGATGATATTACAAGAATATTGTGCAACCTAGAGATGTTTTTCCCACCGTCATTCTTTGATGTTATGGTCCATCTCACTGTGCACCTTGTCGATGAGATAAAGTATTGTGGTCCTGTGTTTCTTCGCAACACGTATCCCTTCGAGCAGTTCATGGGAATACTGAAGCGCTTTTGTCGAAACTGAAACCATCCAGAGGCAAGCATCCTACAAGGTTATACCATGGAGGAGGTGGTTTAGTTTTGCACTGAATACATGAAACAAAGACCTATAGGTTTGCCCCTCTCTCTCCACGAGGGAAGACTGAAAGGTAAGCCAGTCCTTGTTGGCACGCAAATGGCTGCACCCAGAGAATTGGCAGAGAAAGCCTAGTTGACAGTACTGCTTAATAGCCCAGTTCTCATCGCTTATGCCGACGAACACTTGGCGGAGATACGCCAAAGCTACTTACCAATGGTGCCTTCATCAGAAGTGGAGATGAAGGAGCACACTAAGAAGTTCGCCGAATGACTGAAGAATCGTTTGGCACAAGGATACATCGATGGCATTGCTACGTGGTTGGCACAAAAGCCATCACCTACGGTGTTGACGTACCAAGAATATGACATAAATGGATACACGTTCTACACTGAGGAACGTGATAAGAAGACCTCGTATCAGAATAGCTCTGTTCGAATAGAATGCATGACTGTAAATGAAGCTGATAAAAGGGTATACTATGGAACCATCAAAGAGATTTGGGAGCTTGACTATGTGAAAGTTAAGGTGGCATTATTCAGGTGCGCATGGATCCCTCTTGGTCAGGTAAGGATTGATGAGTACAGGAAGACCTGTGTTAACAGGACAACGATGGCATATCACGCGGACCCATTCATTCTTGCCAGCGATGCTACCCAGATTTTCTTTATGGAAGACCCCTTGCATAAGAACAGCCATTTAGTGATGCATGTGAAGAGAATGGTACTAGGTGTCGACGATGTTGCCAATGAGGACGAGTACGATGAATTTGATGAGTTGCAAACCAAGGAATCATGCACCCGTGCAACAGAGCGGCGTAAAATCATCAAAAACCCCAAGTTCATCCGGGGTCAACTTAATGATCCCAGTTCCCCCATGTACATGGGAATTAAGCCGTGAGACTAGTCTTTATGCCTACCCTGCAACTTAATTCGTTCAATTTAGAACTGTCGCGTGTATTGAATTTGTGAGTTATGCCCGGTTTTCTGTTGATGTAAGAATCGTTAATATGTTGACCTTGATATGCTGTCAGCTCAGGCAATGAATATGAACTATTTTTTGTTGTTCTTATTATTATTATTATATCATAGAGGTAGCACACTCAATCGATCTCACTACAGTATGTGTGAACAAAAATATGCAATCTAGTTTGCGAATAGCACATGGTTCGTTGATGAAAGCCGTGTGCCGACCAAACCCCGCCACCCCGCCCATGATCTAAGTCGTGCTTTCTGATTGGCCAGAACCCAAACCCCACAGATCGTACGTCTGCACCGTTGGATGCTCCCAAATCGAATGACGATCCTCATCCCTTTCGACAACACATGCAGTTCCGGTTGTAATTTTATTTTTATGCACAAAATGCACGTTAATCTCAAAAAATATCTTAAATATAGCTAACGATACCTGAAATGCACCAGAAAATCTAACCCGTGGTATAATGATAATTGCGTACCGTGGAAATTTTTATGAGGCCAAATGATGAAGTCATCGACCACAGGAGTTTGAATTGACACGTCTCCTTTTGGAAAACCATGATCCTTCATGTGAGATGCTCCGGTGTGGAAGGAGCGGTCTTCAAAACTTGTGCCAAACTTTACCAATTTTTTTCCACAGGGTTGTGATAGCACGCCACAGGCACACATCGATTTTGATGATGTCCGAACTCCATCTGAATTTTAATTAAAATACCAACTAGGCCTACGCCAGTGGCCTCACCTCGCGGCCTAAATGTTTGAAACTTCTCCCCGCTTCTCGAACAAACGGATGAAAACTCATAAAGCGACGCACAAATGATCTGTACACCTTTGCTAGGCTGATAGTAAGGGGGTATCATAGCTAGTATCATGCATGCCAACTAGGCAATTTTGATGAGCTGTCATAGAATTAATTAAATGAAGAAAGCGAGCGTTAAGTATCATATCATGAAACCGTATCATAATAAATGTTATGCTACTATGTGTCATGCATGACAATATAAATAAAGTACTACATATGATACTAGCTACTCTATGATACCATGCATTACAGCAAGTAACTACACAATAGAGTGACATAAGACTAGCCACAATGGGTAGTAATATAGAATGTTACTAGTCTATGTTACGTCAAGCGAGGAGAAAAGACTAGTTTGCAACATTGGCTTAAATGACCATTAGTTTCTACCTTGGTACCTGTAATATGGGTTTGTGACCTTGTATACAAAAATGGAGGAAGTACTATAGTAAGACTATACCCACAGTGGGAGTAACATAGGTAGTAACATCACACATATCCACTTTTCTCAATTTCTTCATTTATTGCTTGCCACATCATCTATTTTATCTAGATATGTGTGATGTTACTACCTATGTTACTCCCACTATGGGTAGTTTGGCTATAATGAATAGAACAATATATATGTGCTTATTAGTTGGAGGAAAGAGAAGAGAAGCAGGCTTTTGGTTAGTAGAGCCAGCTGCAACACGAGGCCCAAGACACTTTGTGAGGATGTAAGGTGGGCCAACTATTGATAAACTAGTACGTATATAAAACTTATTATTGTACATGCCCGCTAAGAGGTTGGTTGTATATGACATGGCAACTTCTTATAGCCGACCCTTGGCTGTATTATTAACCATGCTCTTAGTGAGGTAGCTAGTATATCATAGCCAGCTAGCTAGTATCAGACTAGCCACAGTGGGAGTAACTTCAGCAGTAACACCGACTCCAACTCAGCAAACTTGCTTATGTGGCAATAAGTTAATGAGGAGAGAGATAGTTTCAGTAACTTAGCTAGTTACTGTAGCATCACATGTCCCAATGCAATATGAGTCTGTAACCTAAGAAATGAAGCTTTGCATGACACTACACTTATGTTACTACCCACTATGAAGGTAGTAACATATATAGTCTAGGGATATGTGTACATTACTAGTGTACTACTCTCCATTGTGGCTAGTCTCATACTCCCTCCTTTCCGGTTTAGGCTGGCTGTAATGGTATTATCATAAGCGGTATCATGCATGCCAACTAGACTTTCTGGATGATGTGGCACACAAGAGAGGATGTGGTATCATATCATGATACCGTGTCATATTAAATGTTGTACTACTACTTTGTGTGATGCATGACAATTAGTAAGGCAAACCTAAGATGTTAACCTATGATACTATGCATTACGGAAGTAGTATGCTAGCTACACTATCATATATATGCATGATACTACTACTAGTATATATATATATATATATATGATACTCCCCATTACAACCAGCCTTATACTCCCTCCTTTCCGGTTTATAGGGCTTATCTCAAAATTTTACTTTTTCCATTTTATAAGGATCAATTTGGTTGTTTCCCATCACATGTTCAGATTCCAAGGTGCATTAAATCATTGCATGCAAGAATTAAGAAAAAATTGACCAATGCATGTACTTTATGCATGCATGCATCGCAATTAATGCATTCATAAACATAATTTTTTGAGGAAAACAAAAGCATTAATTAGGTGCTTTTGCAAACTACAAAAAGTATTCCACCACTCACCATCTACCTTGGTTGGTGAGATTTTTGAATTGAGCCCTATAAACCGGAAAGGAGGGAGTAGGGCTCAATTCAAAAATCTCACCAACCAAGGTAGATGGTGAGTGGTGGAATACTTTCTGTAGTTTGCAAAAACACCCAATTAATGATTTTGTTTTCCTCAAAAATTTATGTTTTCCAATGTATTAATTGCAATACATGCATGCATATGTAAAGTACATGCATTGGTCAACTTTATCTTAATACTTGCATGCAATGATTTAATGCACCGTGGAATCTGGACATGTGATGGGGAACAACCAAATTGAGCCTTATAAAATGGAAAAACTAAAATTTTGAAATAAGTCTATAAACCGGAAAGGAGGGAGTATATATGCATGATACTAGTATATGATCAGCAATACCTATGTAATGCGCGCATGCATAGTATCATAAGTTAGTATCTTAGGTTCCTTATTAATTACCATGCATGACACAAAGTAGTACAAAATTGGAGGCGAAACGATGAACTCATGTTTTCATTCAAACAAAAATATGATGTTAGGTAATGTAAATATTTTCAAAGAGCACACGGTTCACTCACAAAAGCCGTGTGTCCACTAAACTGTGGCCGATGCACCCCCCACCCCTCTGCCACGCACGCGATCTGAGTCCTGCGTTCTGATTGGCCAGAACCAAAACCCCATGGATCGTACGTCTGCACCGTTGGGTTCTCCTTGATCGAACAGCGATCCTCATCCCTTTCGACAACACATGTACATGTTTTCAAATAGCCCCTCCCAAAAAAATGTTTTCAAATAGGACACGGTTCACACACGAAAGCCGTCTTCCTACCAAACTATGGCCGATGCCCCCCCTCGCTGCACGCGTGATCTGAGTCGTGCGTTCTGATTGGCCAGAACCCAAACCCCACGGATCGTACGTCTGCTCCGTTGGATTCTCCCAGAAACGGCAATCCTCATCCCTTTCGACAGGAAATGCAGTCCGGCTAGGATTTGATTTATATGCCAACATGCACGGTAAATGCCAAAAAATATCTTACATATAGCACATGAGACCTAAAATGCGCCAGCAAATTAAACCCGTGGTAAAATTGTGATTGGTTTACATGCTAAAAATTTAGAGGCAAAACAATGAACTCACATCTTCATTTCAAAATTAGTACGTCTTCATTTCAAACGAAATTATTCTGTTTGTGCACACGAGCGCTTAGAGGCAACCGTTTGCATAGGCCTTTCCGCGCGCGCGGTGACCAGGGATATTTTTTACCCTTTTCACCTAGGCCGCCAACATCCCCCACCGTCCGCCCGCGTTTCACTCAACTAGTCCACCCAATCTCATTCGCCAGCTCCCCCTCCCCCAGATCCACAGCAGAACCCTCTCCGGCGCCGCCGTGTTCATCCCGGTCGTGTGCCCGCTCTTCGGCGGCAAGCCTACCTCCACTATCGTTCCCAACACGCGGTGGCCCGCACCTCACCGTCTTCGTTTGCTCGCCAGCCACCCTCGAGCATATCGATGTAGTAACCCTCGCCTCTCCTGTGGTCTGGCCGGGTTTGCATTAAGAAGCCTGTTAGTTACTCCTCTCCATCGCGGTGAGGCATATTTCCTCACAATCCCTCTTCCAATTTCGTTTTGTATGTCCCCAAATTGGCTATAAAATAACGAAGAGCATATATATGTTCATTATCTACCTTCCTTACTACATATAAGCTATATTTGTTCCAATAAGTTCCTGCTATTTATAGATCACGGGCGCCCGAGTCACACAAACTTAACAAATTAGCCGTACATTTTCTAAATTATTGCATGGCACATTTAGAAAGCTTGATACCAAGTTGTTAGTTTTATGCTTATCCTCCTTTCCTGAGTTTCGCATGTGTTCTCTGTAGATGCCGAGTAGTAGCGACAACACTCATTTAGGCCATGTATCTTCATCTGATTCGGACAACCCTAGGTGTTCAACAGATTGTGAGGGATCAAGTAGTCTTGAACGGGATAGAGCTGCAGCAATTACCCTTCTGGTCAGGACACGGAGGAACGCTCCAAAGAAGCCCACACACCAGCCTAAAGGTGTATATGAAGTTACCGAGATTGATTTAAAGTCTTGGGCTCCAACTAAACCAGATAAAGCATGCATGAGGTTTAGGAGTGTGAGCGGATTTGTTGGCAGGGCAAGGCTCAACATCAATCTGCCGGGGTTTCAGAAGGCTGACATAGAAACACGACGAAGGATAGTCCGGGAGATCATGGATCACTTCAACGTTCCAGAGCAGTGGAGAATGTAGGTGGAACACGCTGCACTGAAGAAGGCTAGGGATGCTTGGAGAAATTGGATGCACGTGTTGTACAAGAAGTACTTGAGTGAAGGCAAGGACCCAATCCCCGCACCCCCAAATTACAAAGGCAGACTGGGCAGAATTCAAAAGGGTCAGGGCAACTCCAAAGTTTGTTGAGAAGAGTTTCAAGCAATCAGAACTTCAGAAGAAGAACATACACCACCACCGTATGGGTGTGGCAGGATACTATGGCATGAAACTGATATGGGAACAAGAGGACAAAGAAGCAGTAGCGGCGGGTGGGAATCCGGCCTTTAGTGAAATCAGGGGCGAACGCGCCAGAGACTACTTGCAGGCACGTGCAAAGAGGCGTGATGACGGAACTTATTACTTTGAAAATGCACTTGATGCCAAACTGTATGAAGTGATGGTAGAGGCTTCCAAGATCCCTAGAAGGTTCTACAGGAACTCAGGGCCATGTGACATTCTGTCCATTGCTCTAGAGACAAAAGAGCCCCCTGGTCGTGCAAGGGGTATATGTGTTAATGTCCCACACAAGAGGGCTTTCACACTCAGCAAAGAAGAGAGGCTCAGCATGAAAAAAGCGAGGAGTGAAATGAAGCAGAATGCATTGTTTGAAAAGTTGAAGAAGGAGATTTATCTGGCTGTTCGAAGGGATGTTGAGGAGTCAATGATGATGCAGAAGACTCCAACACTGATAGATAGCCAGCAGATGGGAGGGGAGGCAGGCATGGATGATGCTTCTTATTGCGCGACAACACTGCACAAGAGTAGCTGTGCATCAGCTGACCCCAGCGACACTGAGACTGTAGCTGCTCGTGATGATGCTATATCTGATCTATCTCGAATGAAAGAAAGACTGAAGGGCATGCTTACACATTATGAAGGTACATTAAAATGTGCAATAGCCTGGGTTTTCCCACCCTTCTTGGAAGATGACCTCTTCTTGGACAATGTGTCATTGAAGTCAGGCTGTGTGAAGTGCTACGTGACTGAAGTAAAGCCTGGATTCAATGAATTTGCCCTGAAGAATGTCCTAGGAGACTTCAATGAGCAAAGGACCTTGGGAGAAACATTGTTACATCACATCCAGTGGCCACGAAAGGAAATAGAGTTCATCGATGAGATTCCTAGAGCCCCGCCAAGAGCAACCACTGTCGCCCCTCAACCGGTGACGCTCTCCTTGCCACAGCAGCTCTCGCGGGCTGATGCATCAACCTGTGATCAGCCGGCCCGACTTTGGGGCGTACAAGCCATGTCATCCTCCGCCCAAAGAAGCCAGTGGCAAGGCCTACAACTGCTGATGACGCACCACCAGTTCAGATGCCGGCCGCTGAAGCAGCGGGGGGAGACCCTGTTGTAGCACATGCTCAGCAGACCAACCTGGTGGAACAGACTGCTAAGCAGTCGGATGCTTCGGAACCGCCTGCTAAGCAGCCTGTAGGTCCAGAACTGACTTCTCATTAGTCCATCGGTTTGCAGGCACGTGATCAGCATACCAATGCGTCAGCACTTCCTGCTCAGCAAACCAACGCATTGGCACGGCCTCCTCAGCACATCGACAAGTTCGCACCACCTGCGCAGAAACCCGACATAGCTTCAACGCATGGTCAGCAGTCCGATGCCTCTGCTCCTATAGCCTAGCAGTCCGTCACAGCAGCACCGCCAGCTCAGCAGTCTGGCATAGATAAACTGTCTACTAAGAAGTCCGTCCAAGCTTCACCTTCTGCTCGACAGTCTACCTTGCAGGCAACCAGACGTTCTGCCAGAAATGCTTCAAGTACCAAGAAGGAAGTGGCCAAAAAGGCTACAACCACGACTACGAGGAAGGGCAGCGGGAGAGTGAAGAGGAAAGAGAACGATTGCCTCTTACTTAAAGCACTCATCACCGAGAACCAAATTAACAGCAACTTGTTCGAATTGGGGAGTAATATTATTTCTGACGCCATGGATGATGAAGAAGTAGAATTGTTGCTTGCAAAAAGGAAAGCAGACGTACTTGAAGCACGCAATTACGTCCATGGCCAACCATTTCTTGCTGGCGAATACTTTGGTGAGTGCAGCTCCAGTTACCGCGAGTTACATGAATATTGCATGGATCAAATGTCAGCAGGTTATCATGCTTTGCTAGTCCACTACAATGGAGATCATTTCCGACACGATGCTGGTTCCATCAATGTGAGTTTTGAGGACTTACATCTCTCCTTCAACTTCAACGTGCTCGATGCCACTCCCGTTAGATGCCTGATTTTGTAAGTACTTAACAAACTCTGTCAACTTCTCCATACAAAGCTATAAATGATAAACAACTAACTGCATTTTATTCCTCTTAGGGGATTAAATGCGCGGGGAAGAATAAGGGAGAGTGTGTATTTCATAGATCCTGCATTAGCAAATGGCACAACATTAGATGGTAAGGACCGACGGGACTGGGCCGTTAATACGGTCCTCCGTATCTTCGAAAACACGTCCCATGCACAATCATTTCTCTAGCCATATTATGAATGGTAAGTCAAGTAAACAACCACACATGCACTGATTGTCTTTCAGATTTCGACATCATTCGTAAGTTCATGTCTTTCTTGATATGTAGCAATCACTTGATATTGGTATTCATTGTTCCAAACAAGAACACAGTTTACTACATCGATTCTCTCAGAGAGTCAACAAACGCTTAGGATCTGATGCATGTTCAGCAATTCTTGGATAGGTATTGAATTCTATGATGTTGAAATTAATTTGCACACATATCTGGTTCAATAATTGATGTTGTCAAAATTCATCATCATTTGCAGTGTGCTCGCATTGTGGAAAAACTAGGGAAACTGTTCAAGACGGAACAACCCGTGCAGCACGAGATTGTTTCTCCGGTAACACACTGAAATCCGTTATTTCCGGAAAATTTATCCAACAGTCTGCAAATACCTTTCCTTACGCTAGTCAAATGCTCAAGCTTCTAAATAAACCTCTTTCTATTTTGTCCAAAGAAAAAATAATACATCTAACACGGGTTAGGTTGTTCCTAATAGGACAAATACATGACTAATTTTGTACAAAAAATTTCAGTGTCCTCATCAATAAGTAGGGACCAACCTTTGTGGATACTATGTTTGCAGACACATGATCTCCATCTGCAAATCTGCTGATAGTTGTGACGATCCTCGCAAATTAGTACCATTAAGTCTATCTTAATTAATATCTTCTACTCCACTCATATGGCACATTCTGATCTTAAAAAGACTGCAGCTCATCTTAAAACCGAGGACCCCTGAACCACTCTCGGCTGGTGAATTGCTGATGGTTCGGAGATTTATCAGCGACTTCTTCGTGGATCACTACATCAATCCCACTGGTGATAATGAAGATTTCATCATGCATTCTCCTGAAACATTGAGTAAGAGTTAGCCGCTAAACATATAACACATGGATCCATTATTTTCCATCTGATGAGGTCTTCGAATTTCGTACACTATCATTAATTATGTAATGCATATATGCATGAACAAATCATTGGAATTTAGCTACCATATGTTCAATTGCAATTGTTGCAAAATCTAGTGAAGGTTCTTCTTGTGGACACTATTTGTTCAATTGAATATTGTGGCGAATTTGATTTTTGCATGCCGATTCAAAATGGGATATTTTTGTTTATTTGTTCAATTGAATATTGTGGCGAATTTTCTTTTTGCATGCCGATTCAAAATGAGATATTTTTGTTTTAACCTGGCAATTGCTCCGCACACGGTTCAACTAAATGAGTGTGTGTGATCCACATCGGAAAGCATACATCAATCGTAGCGGAACCGTCGGTGATACACAGCAGATCACAAACGATTTGCAGCGCTACTACATGTGCGTAGGTTCTCCGAAACCGTTTGTGATATCGCGTTATCGCACACGAGAACTGGGAGTAAACCGTGCCCAATGCAAAATACAATCCCAGTCATAATTTTTTCAGGAAACGTGTGGGATCCCAAACAAAAAGGACACGCCACTCTTGCAGCAACCGTCGGTGGTACCTAACAAATCACAAACGGTCTGCAACACTTGAGTGTGTGTGAAGGGGATCCTGAACCATTTGTGATAGAAAATTATCGCAGACGGTAATTATTGGAAAACGTATGCGATGTAGTCTAGCATGGCAGACGGGTTACACAGAAAACTCGTGTGCAATGGGGCACAAATCGCACACAGTTCATATGTTGGCCCGTGTGCCTTACATAATGTTTCCCAAACGGTTCGTTATGATAGACCGTATGGTTTCACTGCATCATTAGAAACGCTTAATCACCGATACCACACGTGCGAAAGAATTTAGTGTGTGCTGCATCGCACACGATTATATTTTGGAAGGCCTCTGGATCACTGCTCCATATCCCCGACGATTTCTGGGTCGTGTGGGAAGGACCCCCCTATTGCCCACACTCATTTGGCGACAGTTCCAAATGTCGTCGCGAAAAGGGGTTAAAAGCCGTTTGTTTAGGACCGACGCGCACCAGTGAGATCTGAAAATAAAAGCAAATAAAAATAGATCGCAAAGGCAAATAATATAAGAAAGAAGACCCAGGGCCGTAGGTTTCACTAGTGGCTTCTCTTGAGAAAAATAGCAAAGCCGTGGGTGAACAAATTACTGTTGGGGAATTGATAGAACTTCAAATAATTATGACCATATCCAGGCAATGATCATTATATAGGAATCACGTCCAAGATTAGTAGACTGACTCCTGCCTGCATCTACTACTATTACTCCATACATCGACCGCTATCTAGCATGCATCTAGTGTATTAAGTTCATGGAGAAACGGAGTAATGCAATAAGAACGATGACATGATGTAGACAAGATCTATCTATGTAGAGATAGACCCCATCGTTTTATCCTTAGTAGCAACGATACATACGTGTCGTTTCCCTTTCTGTTACTGGGATCAAGCACCGTAAGATCGAACCCACTAAAAAGCACCTCTTCCCATTGCAAGATAAATAGATCAAGTTGGCCAAACAAAACCCAAATATCGGATAAGAAATACGAGGCTATAAGCAATCATGCATAAAAGAGATCAAAGAAACTCAAATACTTTCATGCATATAAAAAAGATAGATTTGATCATGAACTCAAAGTTCATCGGATCCCAACAAACACACCGCAAAAGTGTTAGATCATATGGATCTCCAAGAGACCATTGTATTGAGAATCAAGAGAGAGAGATGAAGCCATCTAGCTACTAACTAAGGACCCGAAGGTCTACAAAGAACTAATGACGCATCATCGGAGAGGCACCAATGGAGGTGGTGAACCCCATCCGAGATGGTGTCTGGATTGGATCTAGTGGTTCTGGACTCTGCGGCGGCTGGATGAATATTTTGTCATCTCCCCTAGGGTTCTGGAAATATTGGGGTATTTATAGAGCAAAGAGGCGGTTCGGGGGGGGCACCCGAGGTGGGCACAACCCACCAGGGCATGCCTGGGCCTCCTGGCGCGCTCTGGTGGGTTGTCCCCTCCTCGGGACTCCCCCAGGTGCAACCAGGGCCCTACATGTTCCTTCTGGTGCATAAAAAATCTCTGTAAAGTTTCGTGGCATTTGTACTCCGTTTGATATTGATTTTCTGCGATGTAAAAAACACGGAAAAAACAGGACCTGGGACTTGGCACTATATCAATAGGTTCGTACCAAAAAATGATATAAAATGATTGTAAAACTTCCAAGATTGATAATATAATAGCATGGAACAATCAAAAATTATAGATACGTTGGAGACGTATCAAGGGGTCAAGGATAGAGGTGTCGAGGGGTTGAGGGTCGAGGGGTCGAGGATCGAGGTGTCGAGGGGTTGAGGGTTGAGGGTCTCTAAGGGGTCGAGGGTTGCCGAGGGGTTGAGGGTCGAGGGTCGAGGGTCGCCGAGGGGTCGACGGGTCGAGGGTCGAGGGTCGCCGAGGGTCGTGGGGTCGAGGGTTGAGGGGTCGAGGGGTCAAGGATCGAGGTGTTGAGTGGTCAAGGGGTCGAGGGTCGAGGACCGTGCGTTGCCATACCCGAGGGCGGCCGAGGAAGAGCGGGTTAGGGGGTTCCTCGGCCTCCCACAGCAACTGTTCTCGGGGCCGATGGAGGTCGAACACGAATGCCTTGGCAAATTTGTCTTGCAGCCTCTGTGATGAGGATTAAAGCCAAGTGTTGAAACTCGAAACACCCAAACTGACTCGTGATAAAAAAAATCAAAACATAGAAAGAGAAACCAAGGACGAAACAATACGTAGTGAGAGGTTGTGCAACTAGGATGATATTCTGTAATAGATTTTTTAACAAATTTGAGAGGATGATAGTGAAGAACTCAAAAGCCATTGGTGTTCGAGTTCTTCGTCATCATCCTCTCCAATTCATTAAAAAATCTGGTATAGAAAATCATCCTAGTTGCACAACCTCTCACTATGTACTATTTCGTCTTTTGTTTCTCTTTCTACTCCCTGATTTTTTTCATGAGTTAGTTTGGTTGTTTGAAGTTTCAAAACTTGTCTTTTAATCCTCATCACAGAGGCTGCCAGACAAATCCACCAAGGTGTTCGTGTTCGATCGCCATCGGCCTCAAGAATTGTTGATGCGGGAGGCCGAGGAACCCTCCTAACCCGCTCATCCTCGGGCGTCCTTGGGTATGGCGACACACGGTCCTCGACCCTTGACCCTCGACCCCTCGACACCTCGATCCTCGACCCTCGACCCTCAACCCCTCGACCCCTCGAGGATCGAGGAATGAGCAGTGTGAATCATTTTTTTACAACTTGGCAAAAAAATGCTAGGTTACTCATATTTTTACAACTTGGTGGTGGCATCCTATTATTCACGTTGGTATTAATTTTTTTATGTTGTACTAATTTTGTTTACTCTTTGTCATGGTAGCTGTTGAAAGATGGTGGGCGCGGGTAAGGAGCGCTCTGAGGCTCCTTCTTCATTGGCGCATGGTGGGAGTGGTACTTCCATTCCACCCATACCTCTCCGGAGAGCGTTGTACGAGGGTATGGCTTCACCAATAGGCGCTTCTTCGTCGGCATCGTTGCCCACTAGGGGAGGAGGTCGGGGAGGGAGGAGGAGAGGTCGGGGACGACGTGGCCATGGGAGAGGTAGGAATGCTCCTGCGCCTTCCTCGCCGCCACCCCAAATGTTGGAGGAGGAGAGGGCACAGAATGGCATGTAGAACCGGGCCATGTACGAGCTCCTCGTGGTAAGTTTCTTCTGCATATTAGCCAAATCATGCACGTAATGTTCGTTTCATTACTAACTAGTATGACTGACTCATAAAAACCAAATGTGTAGTCTGTGTACGAGAAGGCCAGTCAGATCCCTCCGCCGATGCTCGTCATTGCTCCAGGGACCATGGTGACTTTCATTTGAATGGTCATTAGTTACTAGTCTTAACATTTTAGTGTCATCATTCTAACGAGACATTGCAAATGATCTTTGGTGGAGCGTAACTCTAGACAAGCATCGCACGATCCTTCTCCAGGTGGTACCGGCACGAGCAACAATAGTGCTTCACCTCCATGATGATGATAAGTTTTCTTTAGTGTTTTGCTTAACAAATGCATAATGACCTAGACTTAGCTCTATTTTCTCCAATATGCCACTGGTGCAGAGACCTTCTATACAAATGGTTTTTAACCCCTTTCTGTGATGGTGTTTGGAACCCTCCCCAAGTGAGTGTGTGCGATGGGGGGTCCTTCCCACATGACCCAGAAACCGTCGGGGATAGGCCCTCCTAGCACACAGGCTGGGGCAAAATGGGCTCGTGTGCGATCCGACGAGGCATCAAAACCCAATCGTTTCCGTTCATATGTACATCCCACACGGCGAATCCTAGAAAAACATTTCCGTTCCTATGTATATCATACACAATTTTTTGTGTGGAAACGTTTGTGCAAGGTGGCCTAATGCAAACAGTTCTCTGCCGGAGGCCGTGTGTGATTGTTAGTTGATCGAACACGCCTACTTTCTAGAAACCTTGTGGGTTGTTGGCGTTCATCACCCACGATGATGTCTGAGTAACCGTCTGCAATAGAAAACCCCAATAAGCAGGGTAATTAGCCTATTATTGATAATCCATGAACTAATCAAATTGATATTTCTTATGAAACACACCAGATATGTCATATCCGTATAACGGCAACCAGAGTTTCATAATCGAATTACATCAGATAGCTTCGGCACTCAGTTATGCTATTACACAACAGCACCAAGTTTCACATGCAACATCGAAAACCTTTGGAAAGTAGCATCATATACGGTAAATAGACAGATGGATCTCATCTGGGAAACTACAGAAGCGGAAGGCAAATATTGAGCCTTCAGTGATGTTGAATGGCCTTGCAACTTTAGGCCAGTGGCTATGGATAATTGCCCGCCCAACCTTCGTCCTCTTCAGGAAGACTTCAATATTGTACTGTGGGTGTTGAATGAATACCTTCCTCACATCTTGACCATGTAGGTGGTTTGAGAAGTAATCATCGGTGAACTTCTTTGAAAAGTACTAACAAAGATATGCATAAATCGTTGTTATAAATTTTGAAATGGCGCAAGGGGTTAAAACAAGGTAAAAGAGTTAGTACCATCCTATAGTTGACTGATGTCTTCATTGTGCAAACAAAGATCTTGGTGTTTGATACGTCTCCAACGTATCTATAATTTTTGATTGCTCCATGCTATATTATCTACTGTTTAGGACATTATTGGGCTTTATTATCCACTTCTATATTATTTTTGGGACTAACCTATTAACCAGAGGCCCAACCCAGAATTGTTGTTTTTTGCCTGTTTTAAGGTTTCGAAGAAAAGGAATATCAAACGGAGTCCAAACGGAATGAAACCTCCGGGAACGTGATTTTCTCACCAAATACAACTCAGGAGACTTGGACCCTACGTCAAGCCAACTACCACGAGGTAGGGGGCGCGCCTGCCCCCCAGGCGCGCCCTCCATCCTCGTGGGCCCCTTGTTGCTCCACCGACGTACTTCTTCCTCCTATATATATCCACGTACCACCAAATGATCAGAACAGGAGCCAAAACCCAATTCCACCGCCGTAACTTTCTGTATCCACGAGAGCCCATCTTGGGGCCTGTTCCGGAGCTCCACCAGAGGGGGCATCGATCACAGAGGGCTTCTACATCAACACCATAGCCTCTCTGATGAAGTGTGAGTAGTTTACTTCAGACCTACGGGTCCATAGTTAGTAGCTAGATGGCTTCTTCTCTCTTTTTGGATCTCAATATAGTGTTCTCCCCTTCTCTTGTGGAGAACTATTCGATGTAATCTTCTTTTTGCGATGTGTTTGTTGAGACCGATGAATTGTGGGTTTATGATCAAGTCTATCTATGAATAATATTTGAATCTTCTCTGGATTCTTTTATGTATGATTGGTTATCTTTGCAAGTCTCTTCGAATTATCAGTTTGGTTTGGCCTACTAGATTGATCTTTCTTGCAATGGGAGAAGTGCTTAGCTTTGGGTTCAATCTTGCGGTGTCCTTTCCCGGTGACAGTAAGGGCAGCAAGGCACGTATTGTATTGTTGCCATCGAGGATAACAAGATGGGGTTTTCTTCATATTGCATGAGTTTATCCCTCTACATCATGTCATCTTGCTTAAGGCGTTACTCTGTTTTTAACTTAATACTCTAGATGCATGCTGGATAGTGGTCGATGAGTGTAGTAATAGTAGTAGATGCAGGCAGGAGTCGGTCTACTTGGCTCGGACATGATGCCTATATACATGATCATACCTAGATATTCTCATAATATGCTCAATTCTGTCAATTGCTCAACAGTAATTTGTTCACCCACCGTAGAATACTTATGCTCTCAAGAGAAGCCACTAGTGAAACCTATGGCCCCCGGGTCTATCTTTCTCATATTGATCTCCTACTACTTAGTTATTTACTTTGCCTTTATTTTACTTTGCATCTTTATCATAAAAATACCAAAAATATTATCTTATCATATCTATCAGATCTCACTCTCATAAGTGGCCCTATAGGGATTGACAACCCCTTATCGCGTTGGTTGCGAGGATATATTTGTTTTGTGCAGGTAGGAGGGACTCGCGCGTAGCCTCCTACTGGATTGATACCTTGGTTCTCAAAAACTGAGGGAAATACTTACGCTACTTTGCTGCATCATCCCTTACTCTTCGGGGAAAACCAACGCAGTGCTAAAAGAGGTAGCAAGAAGGATTTCTGGCGCCGTTGCCGGGGAGGTCTACGCAAAAGTCAACATACCAAGTACCCGTCACATACCCTTATCTCCCGCATTACATTATTTTCCATTTGCCTCTCGTTTTCCTCTCCCCCCAATTCACCCTTGCCGTTTTATTCGCCCTCTCTCTCTATCCTCCCTCTCTTTCTCTATTTGCCTCTTTTTGCCCGCTTGCTTTTTGTTTGCTTGTTTGTCGCGATGGCTCAAGATAATACTAAATTGTGTGACTTCACCAATACCAACAACAATGATTTTATTAGCACTCCGATTGCTCCTCTTACCGATGCTGAATCTTGTGAAATTAATACTGCTTTGCTGAATCTTGTCATGAAAGATCTGTTCTCCGGGCTTCCTAGTGAAGATGCCGCTACCCATCTAAATAGCTTCGTTGATTTGTGTGACATGCAAAAGAAGAAAGATGTGGATAATGATATTGTTAAATTGAAGCTATTTCCTTTTTCGCTTAGAGATCGTGCTAAAGCTTGGTTTTCGTCTTTTCCTAAAAATAGTATTGATTCATGGAACAAGTGCAAATATGCTTTTATCTCTAAGTATTTTCCTCCCGCTAAAATCATCTCTCTTAGAAACGATATTATGAACTTTAAGCAACTTGATCATGAACATGTTGCACAAGCTTGGGAGAGAATGAAATTAATGATACGTAATTGCCCTACTCATGGTTTAAATTTGTGGATGATTATACAAAATTTTTATGTCGGATTGAATTTTGCTTCTAGAAATCTTTTGGATTCAGCCGCGGGAGGCACTTTTATGGAAATCACCTTAGGAGAAGCTACTAAACTCCTAGATAATATTATGGTTAATTATTCTCAATGGCATACTGAAAGATCAACTAATAAAAAGGTGCATGCGATAGAAGAAATTAATGTTTTGAGTGGAAAGATGGATGAACTTATGAAATTATTTGCTAATAAGAGTGTTTCTTCTGATCCTAATGATATGCCCTTGTCTACTTTGATTGAGAATAATAATGAATCTATGGATGTGAATTTTGTTGGTAGGAACAATTTTGGTAATAACGCGTATAGAGGAAATTTCAATCCTAGGCCTTATCCTAGTAATCCCTCTAATAATTATGGTAATTCCTACAACAATTCTTATGGAAATTATAATAAGATTCCCTCTGATTTTGATTCTAATATTAAAGAATTTATTACTTCGCAAAAGAATTTTAATGCTATGGTTGAAGAAAATTTGCTTAAGATTGATGATTTGGCTAGGAACGTTGATAGAATTGCTCTTGATGTTGATTCTTTGAAACTTAGATCTATTATACCTAAGCATGATATCAATGAGTCTCTCAAAGCCATGATAATTTCCATTGATGAGTGCAAAGAAAGAACCACTAGGATGCGTGCTAAGAAAGATGCATTTATAAAAGCGTGTTCTTCTAGTTGCTATGAAAATAATGATGAAGATCTAAAAGTTATTGATGTGTCCCCTATTAAATCTTTGTTTTGAAATATGAATCTTGATAATGATGGGACTGAATATGATCCACCTTTACCTAGAAAGCGTTCCAAGAATTCTGAATCTTTTGATCTTGATGCTAAATTTGATAAAAGTGGGATTGAAGAAATTAAAACCCTAGATGTTGCTAAACCCACTACTATGGATTTCAAGGAATTTAACAATGAAAATTGCTCTTTGATTGATTGTATTTCCTTGTTGCAATCCGTGTTAAATTCTCCTCATGCTTATAGTCAAAATAAAGCGTTTACTAAACATATCGTTGATGCCTTGATGCAATCTTATGAAGAAAAACTTGAATTGGAAGTTTCTATCCCTAGAAAACTTTATGATGAGTGGGAACCAACTATTAAAATGAAAATTAAAGATCATGAATGCTATGCTTTATGTGATTTGGGTGCTAGTGTTTCCACGATTCCAAAGACTTTGTGTGATTTGTTAGGTTTCCGTGATTTTGATGATTGCTCTCTAAACTTGCACCTTGCGGATTCCACTATTAAGAAACCTATGGGAAGAATTAATGATGTTCTTATTGTTGCAAATAGGAATTATGAGCCCATAGGTTTTATTGTTCTTGACATAGATTGTAATCCTTCATGTCCTATTATTCGTGGTAGACCTTTCCTTAGAACGATTGGTGCAATTATTGATATGAAGGAAGGAAATATTAGATTCCAATTTCCGTTAAGGAAAGGCATGGAACACTTTCCTAGAAAGAAACTTAAATTACCTTATGAATCTATTATGAGAGCCACGTATGGATTGCCTACCAAAGATGGCAATACCTAGATCTATTCTTGCCTGTTATGCCTAGCTAGGGGCGTTAAACGATAGCGCTTGTTGGGAGGAAACCTAATTTTACTTTTATTCCTTGCTTTTTGCTCCTGCTTAGTAATAAATAAATTATTTATCCTCTGTTTTGGTTGTGTTTTTTGAGCTTAATTAGTGTTTGTGCCAAGTAGAACCGTTGGGAAGACTTGGGGAAAGTCTTGTTGAACCTGCTGTAAAAAACATAAATTTTAGCGCTCACGAGAACTGCTGTCATTTTTATTTGGAAATTGCTATTTAGTTAATTTTTTTGAAGATGATTAATAGATAAATTCCTGACGTCCAGCAATTTATTTTATAATTTTTGGGGTTCCATATCTTGCGCTAGCTACAGATTACTACAGACTGTTCTGTTTTTGACAGATTCTGTTTTGCGTGTGTTGTTTGCTTATTTTGATGAATCTATGGATAGTAAATTAGTTTATGAACCATAGAGAAGTTGGAATACAGTAGGTATAACACCCAGATAAATAAATAATGAGTTCATTACAGTACCTTGAAGTGGTATTTTGTTTCCTTTCGCTAACGGAGCTCACGAGATTTTCTACTTTAAGTTTTGTGTTGTGAAGTTTTCAAGTTTTGGATAAAGATTTGATGGATTATGGAACAAGGAGTGGCAAGAGCCTAAGCTTGGGGATGCCCATGGCACCCCCAAGATAATCTAAGGACACCTAAAAGCCAAAGCTTGGGGATGCCCCGGAAGGCATCCCCTCTTTCGTCTACTTCTATCTGTAACTTTACTTGGAGCAATATTTTTATTTACCACATGATATGTGTTTTGCTTGGAGCGTCTTTCATTATTTGAGTCTTTGATTGTTAGTTTACCACAATCATCCTTGATGTACACACCTTTTGAGAGAGCCATACATGATTTAGAATTTTTTAGAATACTCTATGTGCTTCGCTTATATCTTTTGAGTTATATAATTTTGGCTCTAGTACTTCACTTATATCTTTTAGAGCACGGTGGTGGATTTGTTTTATAGAAACTATTGATCTCTCATGCTTCACTTAGATTATTTTGAGAGTCTTAATAGCATGGTAATTTGCTTAAAATCCTAATATGCTTGGTATACAAGATCAATAATAAAAACTTTCTTATGAGTGTGTTGAATACTATGATAAGTTTGATACTTGATAATTGTTTTGAGATATGGGGATGGTGATATTAAAGTCATGATAGTAGAGTAGTTGTGAATTTGAGAAATACTTGTGTTGAAGCTTGTGATTCCCGTAGCATGCACGTATGGTGAACCGTTATGTGATGAAGTCGGAGCATGATTTATTTATTGATTGTCTTCCTTATGAGTGGCAGTCGGGGACGAGCGATGGTCTTTTCCTACCAATCTATACCCCTAGGAGAATGCGCGTAATACTTTGCTTTGATAACTTGTAGATTTTTGCAATAAGTATATGAGTTCTTCATGACTAATGTTGAGTCCATGGAGTATACGCACTCTCACCCTTCCACCCTTCCTAGCCTCTCTAATACCATGCATCTTTCGCCGGTATCATACACCCACCATATACCTTCCTCAAAACAGCCACCATACCTACCTATTATGGCATTTCCATAGCCATTCTGAGATATATTGCCATGCAACTTTCCACCGTTCCGTTCATGACACACTTCATCATTGTCATATTGCTTAGCATGATCATGTAGTTGACATAGTATTTGTGGCAAAGCCACCGTTCATAATTCTTTCATACTTGTCACTCATGAATCATTGCATATCCCGGTACACCGCCAGAGGCATTCATATAGAGTCATATCTTGTTCTAAGTATCGAGTTGTAATTATTGAGTTGTAAGAAAAATAAAAGTGTGATGATCATCATTATTAGAGCATTGTCCCAAGTGAGTAAAGGATGATGGAGACTATGATTCCCCCACAAGTCAGGATGAGACTCCGGACAAAAATAAAAAAAAATAAAAGAGGCCATAAAAAAGAAAGAAAGAAAAAGGCCCAAAGAAAAAAATGAGAGAAAAAGAGAGAAGGGACAATGTTACTATCCTTTTACCACACTTGTGCTTCAAAGTAGCACCATGATCTTCATAGTAGAGAGTCTCTCATGTTATCACTTTCATATACTAGTGGGAATTTTTAATTATAGAACTTGGCTTGTATATTCCAATGATGGGCTTCCTCAAATTGCCCTAGGTCTTCATGAGCAAGCAAGTTGGATGCACACCCACTTAGTTTCTTTTTGAGCTTTCATATACTTATAGCTCTAGTGCATCCGTTGCATGGCAATCCCTACTCACTCACATTGATATCTATTGATGGGCATCTCCATAGCCCGTTGATAAGCCTAGTTGATGTGAGACTATCTGCTCCCTTTTTGTCTTCTCCACAACCACCACTCTATTCCACCTATAGTGCTATATCCATGGCTCACGCTCATGTATTGCGTGAAGATTGAAAAAGTTTTGAGAATGTCAAAAGTATGAAACAATTGCTTGGCTTGTCATCGGGGTTGTGCATGATTTAAATATTTTGTGTGGTGAAGATAGAGCATAGCCAGACTATATGATTTTGTAGGGATAACTTTCTTTAGCCATGTTATTTTGAGAAGACATAATTGCTTTGTTAGTATGCTTGAAGTATTATTATTTTCTATGTCAATATAAACTTTTGTCTTGAATCTTTTGGATCTGAATATTCATACCACAATTAAGAAGAATTACGTTAAAATTATGCCAAGTAGCACTCCGCATCAAAAATTTTGTTTTTATCATTTACCTACTCGAGGACGAGTAGAAATTAAGCTTGGGGATGCTTGATACGTCTCCAACGTATCTATAATTTTTGATTGCTCCATGCTATATTATCTACTATTTTGGACATTATTGGGCTTTATTATCCAATTTTATATTATTTTTGGGACTAACCTATTAACTGGAGGCCCAGCCCAGAATTGCTGTTTTTGCCTGTTTTAAGGTTTCGAAGAAAAGGAATATCAAACGGAGTCCAAACGGAATGAAACCTTCGGGAACATGATTTTCTCACCAAATACAACTCAGGAGACTTGGACCCTACGTCAAGCCAACTAACAGGAGGCCACGAGGTAGGGGGCGCGCCTGCCCCCCCCCCCAGGCGTGCCCTCCCCCCTCGTGGGCCCCCTGTTGCTCCACCGACGTACTTCTTCCTCCTATATATATCCATGTACCCCTAAACGATCAGAACAGGACCCAAAACCCTAATTCCACCACCGTAACTTTCTGTATCCACGAGATCCCATCTTGGGGCATGTTCCGGAGCTCCGCCGGAGGGGGCATCGATCACGAAGGGCTTCTACATCAACACCATAGCCTCTCCGATGAAGTGCGAGTAGTTTACTTCAGACCTACGGGTCCATAGTTAGTAGCTAGATGGCTTCTTCTCTCTTTTTGGATCTCAATACAATGTTCTCCCCTTCTCTTGTGGAGAACTATTCGATGTAATCTTCTTTTTGCGGTGTGTTTGTTGAGACCGATGAATTGTGGGTTTATGATCAAGTCTATCTATGAATAATATTTGAATCTTCTTTGAATTCTTTTATGTATGGTTGGTTATCTTTGCAAGTCTCTTCGAATTATCAATTTGGTTTGGCCTACTGATAACCCACAAGTATAGGGGATCGCAACAGCTTTCGAGGGTAGAGTATTCAACCCAAATTTATTGATTCGACACAAGGGGAGCCAAAGAATATTCTCAAGTATTAGCAGCTGAGATGTCAATTCAACCACACCTGGAAACTTAGTATCTGCGGCAAAGTGTTTAGTAGCAAAGTAATACGATAGTAATGGTAATGGTAACAAAAGAGTAACGAAAGCAAAGTAATGTTTTTGGTATTTTGTAGTGATTGTAACAATAGCAACGGGAAAGTAAATAAGCGTAAACCAGTATATGGTAAGCTCATAGGCATTGGATCAATGAAGGATAATTATGCCGGATGTGGTTCATCATGTAACAATCATAACATAGGTGACACAGAACTAGCTCCAATTCGTCACTGTAATGTAGGCATGTATTCCGAATATAGTCATATGTGCTTATGGAAAAGAACTTGCGTGACATCTTTTGTCCTACCCTCCCATGGCAGCGGGGTCCTAATGGAAACTAAGTGATATTAAGGCCTCCTTTTAATAGAGAACTGGAACAAAGCATTAGCACATAGTGAATACATGAACTCCTCAAACTAGAGTCATCACCGGTAAGTATCTCGATTATTGTCACTTCGGGGTTAACGGATCATAACACATAATAGGTGACTATAGACTTGCAAGATAGGATCAAGAACACTCATATATTGATGAAAACATAATAGGTTCAGATCTGAAATCATGGCACTCGGGCCCTAGTGACAAGCATTAAGCATAGCAAAGTCATAGCAACATCAATCTCAGAACATAGTGGATACTAGGGATCAAACCCTAACAAAACCAACTCGATTACATGATAAATATCATCCAACCCATCACCGTCCAGCAAGCCTACGATGGAATTACTCACGCACGGCGGTGAGCATCACGAAATTGGTGATGGAGGATGGTTGATGATGACGACGGCGACGAATCCCCCTCTCCGGAGCCCCGAATGGACTCCATATCAGCCCTCTCGAGAGGTTTTAGGGCTTGGCGGCAGCTCCGTATCGTAAAACGCGATGATTTCTTCTCTCCTATTTTTTTCTCCCCAAAAGCAGTTATATAGAGTTGGAGTTGGAGTCGGGGGGCTTCCAGGGGGCCCACGAGGTTGGGGGTGCGCCCTAGGGGGCGCGCCCCCCACCCTCGTGAGAAGGGTGTGGGCCCCCTGGTCTTCATCTTTGGCGAGGATTTTTTATTATTTATTGTAAGATATTCCGTGGAGTTTCAGGTCATTCCGAGAACTTTTGTTTTCTGCACATAAAACAACATCATGGCAATTCTGCTGAAAACAGCGTCAGTCCGGGTTAGTTCCATTCAAATCATACAAGTTAGAGTCCAAAACAAGGGCAAAAGTGTTTGGAAAAGTAGATACGTTGGAGATGTATCAACTCCCCCAAGCTTGAGTATTCTATAGTCTCACCTAAATAGCTTGGCGTAATCATGGTCATAGCTGTTTCCTGTGTGAAATTGTTTCCGCTCACAATTCCAAACATACAAGCCGGCATAAAGTGTAAAGCAAAGATTATAACTAACCACATTTGCAATAATTCACAGGTCTCATGATTACCCATATCAATAGCATAATCAACTAGTAAGCCATAATAATAAATCTCGGATGACAACACTTTCTCAAAACAATCATAATATGATATAACAAGATGGTATCTCGCTAGCCCTTTCTGAGACCGCAAAACATAAATGGAGAGCACCTTTAAAGATCAAGGACTGACTAGACATTGTAATTCATGGTGAAAGAGATCCAATCATAGTCATACCCAATGTAAACTAACAATAATGAATGCAAATGACAGCTGTGCTCTCCAGCTAGTGCTTTTTAATAAGAGGGTGATGACTCAACATAAAAGTAAATAGATAGGCCCTTCACAGAGGGAAGCAGGGATTTGTAGAGGTGCCAGAGCTCGGTTTTGAAATAGAGGTGAATAATATTTTGAGCAGTATACTATCATTGTCAACATAACAACCAAAAGATGGCGATATCTTCCATGCTACACACATTATAGGCGGTCCCCAAACAGAATGGTAAAGTTTATACTCCCCCTCCACCAACAAACATCAATCCATGGCTTGCTCGAAACAACGAGTGCCTCCAACATTCATCAGGTCCCAAGGGGAGTTTTGTTTGCAATTATTTTGATTTAGTTTGCATAAAGCATGGGACTGGGCATCCCGGTGACCAGCCCTTTATCTCGTGAATGAGGAGTGGAGTCCACTCATCTTGAGAATAACCCGCCTAACATGGAAGATACAGACAGCCCTAGTTGATACATGAGCTATTCGAGCATACAAAACAGGATGATTATTTGAAGGTTTAGAGTTTGGCACATACAAATTTACTTGGAACAGCAGGTAGATACCGCATATAGGAAGGTATAGTGGACTCATGTGGAATAACTTTGGGGTTTAAGGAGTTTGGATGCACAAGCAGTATTCCTGCTTAGTACAGGTGAAGGCTAGCAAAAGACTGGGAAGCGACCAACTAGAGAGTGACAACAGCCATGTACATGCATTGAAATTAATAAACATTCGATGCAATCATGAGTAGGATATAATCCACCATGAACATAAATATCGTGAAGGCTATGTTGATTTGTTTCAACTACATGCATGAACATGTGCCAAGTCAAGTCACTTAAATCATTCAGAGGATACCACCCTATCATAACCATTTTAATAGCATGTTAGCACGCAAGGTAAACCATTATAACTCATAGCTAATCAAGCATGGCATAAGCAACTATGATCTCTAATTGTCATTGCAAACATGTTTATTCATAACAAGCTGAATCAAGAACGATGAACTCGTCATCACTACAAAAAAGATACATCCGTGACATTTTGGGCCGAATGAAAAAAAATTCTGTCATACATATGACACTTCTATGACGATAATTGTGACAAAACCCGGTATCATCATAGATGTGGTGGGCTCCTACTTCTATGACAAAAAATCATGACAGAAAATGGGCTTTTTGTCCTGGGCGGGCCGGAGACGCAGCTGCATGACATTCTTTGGGTCGTCCATGACGGAAAAAACCGTTGTAGAAGCGAGGGGGAGGAAAATTCTGGGGAGTTCCCGGTTACGGTGGGAGGTCGGGGGCCGAGCGATGCGCGCTTCTCTCGTACACGTACGCGTGTGTGTGCGAGGCATTGGCTCTAACTGAACCCGAGGGAGGCGTTGGGCTCTAACTAAACCCGAGCGATTGCACTGCAGGCTACGCGTTACTGAACCCGAGCGATCGATTGATGGCTGTTAACTGAACCCGATCGAGCGATTCCTTCGCTACTACTGCTAACTGAAGCCGATCGATGCTGCCTCTGGATGAACAGTGAGCGTTGCGGGGGGGGGGGGGGGGGGGGAGGGGGGGGGGGGGGGGGGGGGGGGGGTGGATGAACAGTTCCCGGTGGGGGTGGATGAATAGGACCCCGTGGTGTTGCCTCTGGATGAACAGGACCCCGATCGATCGAGCCGGTTGGGGCTGGATGAACAGGACCCCGTGGAGGGCAGGATGAACAGTAGACGGTGGAGGGCAGGATGAACAGTAGCCCGTGGAGGGGTGGTTGAACAGGAGCCCGTGGAGAGGGCTGGTTGAACAGTAGCCGGTGGAGTAGCGCGCGGTGGAGGCTGGATGAACAGGAGCCCGTGGATGAACAGTCGCAGGTGGAGGCTGGAGGAGGTCGACGGTGGATGAACAGTAGCTGGGAGGCTGGAGGGGGTCGACGGTGGAGATGAACAGTATCCCGTGGAGTCCCTTTTGCGGTACGCCACACCCCTCCGATGAACAGGACCCCCGTTTCGACCGTAGTGCTCCAACACAAGTCCGTTTCCTCCGTTTTGCAGTACGCCACACCCCTCCCGATGAACAGGACCCGTTTCGACCGTAGGAGGTCCGTTTCCTCCGTTTTGCAGTACGCCAGACCCCTCCCGATCAACAAGATCCCGCTTCGAACGTGGCCGGTCGAACACAAGGCCGTTTCCTCTATTTTGTGGTACGCCAGGCCTCGTTTCCATCGCCTGTTCCGTCCAAGCCCTCCCGATGAACACGACGCATTCCGTTGCCTCCCCATGAACACGACGACGACGCTGTTTCTACGTTTCGACCCAGCCATGTACACGAGCCATGGCCGTATGTATGCGCGAGTAGGCATTCGAGACCCCGCCCGTATGTACACATACGTGGCCGTATTTTCTTTCTTGCACCCTGGCCGCTGTACATACATGTACATGCTACGTGCGCCTCTACATTCCACAGTATATATGTACGTACACGTCACGACTAGAATTTGACAACGCTACATACGCTTCGACCAGTGGGTCCCGACTGTCAGGCCACTTCCTTGCGTGCGAAGATGTAGCTGGTGGGTCCCAGCAGTCAGGGGCAAACGTTTTTTTCGCGAAATACGGTGGCCCATCCGGTGGGTCCCCGCTGTCAGGTGGAGGAATAATTATTTTGCACGTAATAAGGAGGCACTTCCTTGCTGCGGCCGTGGACCCAGCTGTCAGCCTCTCCACGTACAGTCCACGTCCGATGGAAGCCGTTCCTTGACCACGTTGACCACGCCGGCCGAGAGCACCAGGGCGGTGCGACGACGGCGAGGCCTAGGAAGGGGACGACGCGGAGCCGGGGAAGACGCGGCAGTGGATGCCCACGCGTAGAGGAGTATGAGGGTTCACTGGTTCGCTGCGGTGTGAGGCTGCCGTCGCCGCAGAATAACAGGGGGTGTGGGTGAGTAGAGGGATGGCCTGGCCAGCGGTGGGAGTAGTAGGGGGCGGTGAGGCCTCCGCCGCATCGCAGCCGGCCACGGGAGGCAGGAGCACGAGGCACGACCGGCGCTGGTTTGGGCGGCTGGAGCAAGAAGACCAGAGGTTGAAGAAGCACTACGGCCGTTGGATGGACATCGTACGGTCACTGGAGCTAGAATCGTGCATATTGACTAAGTTGACAAAGCCCTCCGTCCCCGTCAACTTAGTAGGCCCACAAGTCAGCCTCCCACCAAGGTGGGTCCCAGCTAGCAGGGGGTATTCATTTTTTTGTGCGTAATAAGGAGGCACTTCCGGTGGGTCCGAGCTGACAGCAGGGGGAACGTTTTTTTCGCGAAATACGGTGGCCCGTCGGGTGGGTCCCAGCAGTCAGGGGCAAATGTTTTTTTCGCATATACTGGTGGGCGTCCGGTGGGTCCCTGCTGTCAGGTGGAGGAATAATTATTTTCCGCAATAAGGAGGCACTTCCTTGCGGCTGCCGTGGACCCAGCTGTCAGCCTCTCCACGTACAAGTATTCTTCCATGGAATTCGGTCGTTGACCACATTGACCACGCGCGCCGACAGCACCACGGCGGTGGACGACGGCGAGGCCTAGGAAGGGGACGACGCGGAGCCGGGGAAGACGCGGCAGTGGATGCCCACACGGAGAGGAGTACGAGGGTTCACTGGTTCGGCTGCGCTGCCGTCGCGCAGGAATAACAGGGGGTGTGGGTGAGTGGAGTGGAGGGATGTCCTGGCCAGCGGTGGGAGTAGTATGGGGGCGGTGAGGCCTCCGCGGCAGCACAATCGGCCACGGGAGGCAGGAGCAGGCGGCAGGACCGGCGCTGCTTTGGGCGGCTGGAGCAAGAAGACCAGAGGTTGAAGAAGCACTACGGCCGTTGGATGGACATCGTATGGTCAGTCGAGCTAGAATCGTGCATATTGACTAAGTTGACAAAGCCCTTCATCCCCGTCAACTTAGTAGGCCCACTATACTGGGTCCCAGCTAGCAAGGGGAGTATTCAATTTTTTGTGCGTAATAAGGAGGCACTTCCTTGCGTGCGAAGATATAGCTGGTGGGTCCGAGCTGTCAGCGGCGGTAACGTTTTTTTTCGCAAAATACAGAGGCCGTTTCGGTGGGTCCCAGATGCCAGGTGGAGGAAATCATTATTTTGCACGTAATAAGGAGGCATTTCCTTGCGTGCGGCAGTGGACCCAGCTGTCAGCCTCTCCACGTACAGTCCACTTCAGATGCATGTCGGTCGTTGACCATGCTGACCATGCCACGCCGAGAGCACCAGGGCGGTGGACGAGGCGAGGCCTAGGAAGGGAACGATATGGAGGCAGGGAAGACTCGGCCGTTGTTTTTGTTTCCCACGCGGAGGGGAGTACGACTGTACGAGGGTTTACTGGTTCATCTGCCATCGCCGGAGAATAACAGCAGGTGTGGGTGAGTAGAGGGATGGCTAGGCTAGCGATGGGAGTACGGTGGGGCGGTGAGGCCTGCACGGCAGCACAACCAGCCGCGGGGAGGAGGGAGCAGGCAGTCCCGCCGGCGCTTGTTTGAGCGGCTGGAGCAGGAAGAGCAGAGATTGAAGAAGCACGACGGTCATTGGATGGACATCCAATAGTATACAGGCCATCTGTGGAAAGCCTCAAATCTACGGAAAACAGCATATAACCCATCATTATTTCAAATAATTTACAGCCCATTTGCTAATTCTTACGGGTTTTTTTGGAGCCCATATTCTTTATGTTAGCATTACAGCCCATATTGTGGCCACGGTTAAAAAATTATACGAAATTTTGCATATGTCGGTGTGGTCTGAACTGTTTTTAATCCCGAAATTTCGAGTCATATTCAGACTGATTTTAAAAATAAATGTATATCAATATAAAATCCAATAAATTGTCCACGCATAAAAATCAATGCAATTTAAAATCTCGAAATGAAAAAAAGATATTTGAAAATAATTGCCGGTTTGATGTGTTTTAAAAATGTACAGCCCATTTCTCATTACTGATAGGCCATTTTCTCGGCCAGCCGAATGAAGCTCTCCTTGTCTTGAAAGATTTGCAGCCCAACAGGCCTGATAAAGCGACTTACTTGACAAATCACAAAAGAACTGGGCTAGCCATTTTCATAAAGTAAAAAAACTACTGGGCTGGTCTGTGGTAAACATAAAAGAAAAGGCTGTCTAGACAGGCCAGAGTGTCCCGCACAGCCCAGTTGACACCCTACTTCCGTCTCACAAACAAATTAGATAAATGCCACTCCAATTATGGTGATTCATAAAAATGCCACTGCAATTTCAAAACTTTGAAAAATGCCACTGCAATTTTTGCAAACTTTGAAAAACACCACTGCAGTTTGCAAATTTTAAAAAACGCCACTCCAGACTTCGAAAAATGCCACTAGAAATGGCATGAAATGGCATTTTTCAAAGTTTGGAAATTGCAGTGGCATTTCTCGGATACCCCAAATTTGGAGTGGCATTTATCAAATTAACCCAAAACAAAAAATAACTGGGCGAGCTGCTGGGTCCCTAGTGTCAGCCGCTCGTTGTGCAATTCTCTCGTTTATTGACTACGTTGACAATGGCATGGGACCCAGATGTCAGAAATCCACTAGGAGGAGCCATTTTTTTATTGGCTTGAAATAAGGAGGCACTTGCTTGCGTACTGTCATGACCTTGGCAGGTCCCTGCTGTCATCCTCTCCACGTACAATCATCTCCTGATTGTGTACGCGTCAACTTGCTAGGCCCACAAGTCAGCCTCTAAACCATGGAGGACAAATACAACCCATTTAAAAAAATAACATCCCATTCCATACGTTCAAACGGAAAGTTCAACATTCAGAGCAAAGTAACAGGTCTGATCCACATATAGAGTACTGAACTTCCACGTTGACAACCATCGTAGCCAAGTTAACTATCTACTCCCACTAACACTCTAGTAGCGTACAAGTACTAACTTACTCTTAGCTAACTAGACGATGTCGGCCGCCATCTGCTGTCCATGCTAAACACCGGCACCGGTGTCCTCCGCCTCGCCTCGGACTTGCCAGAGGTGCGATAGGGCGCGTTGCTCGTGCGCGTTGGCCCTTTCCATGCCGGCGTGGTCCACCGAAGCTTGGGCCTCCAAGTGGGAAACCCACTTCACGAGCTGGTAGTAAAAATCGGCGTCGCGAACGCGTGCGTGCCCGACAGCCTCTAGGGCTATTTACCGGGCGCCGGCCTCCATGTAGTCGGCCCAGTTGCGGACGCTCTGCTCGCGACTCAGAGCGTCGGTGTGCTGCTGCTCCATGTCCCGCTGGCAGCGCAAATCGGCGATACGCTGCTCCTCTGCCAGGCGGTCGCACTCCAACAACTCCTGCTCCTCCGCCATGCGGTCGCGCTCCAACAACTCCTCGATCTCCGCATTGCCATCTAAAGACAGATAGAATGCCTCCTCCCTCCGTCTGCCTTCCGGTGAAAACCCGAACACTAGTTCCGGCGGTGACCGCCTCCGGCGTCGCCTACCGCGGACGGGTGGGGGCATGGCGGACGTGGCGAGCGACGTCGGGCCGGTGGGGGCTTATGAGGATATGGCGAGTTGGGTCACGGTAGCACCTGAGAAGGCCGGGAAACAGTACTTATAGGCGGAAGGTAGCGCGACGGTCATCGGAATTCAATGCATAATGGCTTAGCACGCCAGCTTGCCGTGGAAAACTAGAGAAACTGAAATTATGACTGTGTCGTCCTGTCCCGTCTGGGTCGCACGCCGGCATGGCGGTCAAACGAGTGCACTCGAATCATCTCCCTCCTTGTCAATAATGATTCCACGGATTTAAAGCGTATCTTTTTTCGCATCAGTTAGCTGCCTTAATTACGGCCGGCTGCATGCAGGCACTCAGAATCGCTCGCAGGCAGTACGCGAAGCAGCATGCAATGAGTCGCAGCCGAGGGCATGCATGCAGCCACTTAAATCGCTAGAATTAATTAGGCTTAAACTTCTGCGTGCCGTTAATTATTGCCATGCCTTGGTCTTGCTGCTTTGCTCACGGGACTAATAAATCCCGGACGGAGGGAGTACCTTGGTTGGTGAGAGTTTTGAATTAAGCCCTGCAAACCGGAAAGGAGGTACTAGTACGTGCGTGATCCGCTATTTATTCGTGTAGGATCGAGTAGGTCATTTCTTGAATTGAGCCCTGCAAACCGGAAAGGAGGTAGTACGTGCGTGATCCGCTATTTATCCGTGTAGGATCGATAGTGTAGCTTGTCAATTTCTTCAGAGGTAGGCATTTTATCCATGTAGGATCGATAGTGTAGCCTGTCAGTTTCTTCAGAGGTAGGCATTTTTATTCAAAAACTGCCACTTCGCATCTTGCGTCGCAAATAAAACTGCCAGGAGCGCATTTGTAGGCTAGCTAGTGATCGATCAGTAACTTGTAAACACTGAGCGAACAGAAATAAGTAATTGTTAATGCATCTCAATGATTCACAGATCATATACAAATATGTAGCTCCAAAAGCAAAGATCAGCCACTCCGGATCTCGTGTCGCAACTAAAACTAACTAGTACGATTCCCATACATAAGATCAACATGTTAATGCATCTCAATGATTCATAGATCATATACAAATATGTAGCTCCAAAATCAGAGATCTAGAAAAAACATCTGTTCTTCCTACTAACATGGATGCTTCTCTTGGCCAACATTCAGTACAAACTGAAAGACAAATTTGTTTGTGAAGTCTACAATTCCTCTTGCAAAGGTAAGTGGTTTCACGAACAGCTGGAACCATGAGAATGAACCACACATGATGGAGGAACATCCACTGCAATATGATTTGGTCTTCTCTCGATCACATCGCGAGACTATTTTCGGAATACAAACTTTAACTTAGGCAAAATGATGCCCATTGTATAATCAGACCAAAGCAATGAAGCACCTAGTGTTGGCCAATAAATAGTACAGTACTACTTTTCTGCAGTCCATGAAGTGACTATCCACTCTTTCTGTGTCTATTTTCAAATGGCACTGCATGCAGTGACTATACTATTCTCTTGTGTAGTTCAACCAAAATTGTGGACACTTTGTTTGTTTGCTAAATAGCAACGGGCAGACATCTCTGTCTGCACAAATATCAAGCAGCTAGTAAACATATACCACACCTTGTATTTTCGGTTTAAACATGTCTCTTTCTCTTAGCATCTGTCATGTTCTGCACTGGACAATCTGATACAGTTATGTTTTGCCCTGGACAATTTCATACTGAATTGATTTGCTGGTCCAGAGCAGAAATATAGCGCCTATTCTTCATCAGACCAAGGATATCCATGTTCGCAGTGATGGAAGAGGTGAAATCAATACAACCGAAATTGAGCATCCAATGATTGAATCCTGTCCTGCACCTCCAATGTAGGTCCACCCTGCCAATAAATTCACATGAAAACCACTAGTATTACTATCTAATGACAGTACAAAAAGAGTAGCAAGATAGTAGCAAACCATGTACCTTCGTAATGAACAGCTCATAGTGCCACCAATTGGATATAAAGGTTTGGAAAAAAAACATGCTCCTAATGTTGAACCAGTTGGACTTTTTGTGCAGTTCCACTAAAATTGAGCATCCCTGTTTGCATAGATATTGAAAGTGTGATTACTCTAAAAGTGGCACTAGTTGAAGCATAGACTCACAAATATAAGCATTCCAATTTCATAATGGGAAAAGGTAGCAAGACTGTTTCTAACCACCTGTTTGAAGGAATAAATAAAGCAACACTGGCTGATGTCAGGAAGGCATACATAGTTTTTTCTGAAAAACTGAGCCATTCCGGACCTTTCCTCTTCTTTTAAGAAAATTTTGTACAGTTCTACTAAAATAAAATGCCATCACCGCCTTGACAATTCAGTGACACTGTACAAAAGGAAATGACTTAACATTACATCATGATGTCAGGTATGTAGTCGACAGGCATTAGAGACAAACATACAGACCTCCTCCGATAACATAATGAACATTAATTTTAACAAAGGTGTGACTAGCTTTACCGGGATAATTTGAGTGAACTCTACACCCTTTGTTCCTTAATATAAGACGTTTTCGCGGTTCAATTTAAAGTACCCAAACGTCTAGTATTTAGAAAAACAGGTAGTAGTTTTCTTGAGCACATATCTGGGAAAGCTTGCCACACTTTATTTATGTCCATACGCTAATGCAACACCATTTGAATACTACAAATATACACTAATCCAGTGGCTAGTGCAACAGTAGAGTAGTTAGTTTATTAGAGGGTACAGTACAATGGTTTTACTGAACAGATTTCAATAAACTCTAGCACTGGAAGGTTTCTATAAGAATTAACAATACAAAATGTAAAGGTAACAAGTTTCAGCATTGGTATACTAGCTCTGCATGAGCATTAAACCAAATACAAAAGTCTGAAGGTAACTATAATTATTAACTAATGACAGTATAAAAAATTGCAAACCATGTACCTCCAAGGTAAATATCATTTCGAACTCGGGGGGACCTTAAAAATTGCTATCCCAATCTTGATAATCGATCAAACATAAAAACTTGATCGAACGAATCAAGAGAACAACCGGAGGAGGAGGTGCCCACTCTTAACCTTTCCTCTCGTCTTCATAATTGTCTATGCAGTTTAACCAAAATAAAATGACATTAGCGCTTTGGCATTTTGGTGACACTGTACAAAAAAATTAACTTATCTCATGAAAGTGAGGTATGTAATCTATAAGCATTAACAGTGCAAAAATCTGAATGTAGTAACAAGTTTCATCGTTGGTATACTGGTTGTGCAACAGCATTAGAATGCCTTAGCTGAAAAATCTTTAATACATCCACAATCAACAACTAACCCTGAAATAATCCAGTGATATTAAATGGCATTGCTTAAATTTATCGATGGCATTAGACTGAGAGCAGCATTAGTTAAATGTGGCATCACTTTAGCAGTAGCATTGCTTGACTTGACTGCTGGCGTTATACTAACAGCAAAGAAGTGGCAATAAGAGCATGGGAGGCCCATTCGGACAGTGGGCGCACCAGTACGATGTACCTCCACGGATGTAGAGTGGTGAGGGAGGTATGGTTGCCCAGAGCAACAAATATCCAGGCAGCATATGTGGATTACGTCCCATTTTTGCTCTCTTTAGCCACCTTTTTCCTATGCGAGGACAACAAACCGATCGACCTGGTCATTCTCTATTGCATTGTCATGCCTTTCTACCCTTCTTCAACCAAGAGACACGAGACTTGTTCCTTAGCTACTGATTTTCCCCTTTTCAACCTAGATGCGGGTTCGATGCCTACTCTCTTGGACAGTACAGTCTCCCTTCCTTTCCTTATTCAACCCAGACATGGATTAGTCTGCATGAAGTAGGGTTTCCTTTAATAGTGCAAATTATGGTTTTCGTCTGCGTGGCCAGCAGAGCAAAGGATAGCAAATTGGGAAGATGGTGGAGTGGAAAAAGATCCACATGCAATGACGTGGCAGATGGGGCAATAGAACAAGGTTATGGTTCGAGAAGAGGTAGCATACCTGAGGATCGGCGGGAAGTGGCTTCGCTTGTGGTCGTGGTCCTCCGCACACACTACGGCAGCGATCTTGGGGACGGAGGCCATCCCGCGTGGGCGCTAGGTCTGAGAGGACGGCCTTGTCGTCAGTGCGTGACCTCACTCGCCGATGACGAGTGCGTCAACGCTGCACGTCCTTTTCTTCCCCGACGGATCTGTGACCACCGGTGAGGAGGGAGAGAGGGGCCGTCTTTTTTAGATCTGGAGAGAGGGTGGTAGTGTGAGAAGCAAGTGGCAGCCCTTAGCAAGAAAGCGCTCAAGCTCCAGCCTATATATCTTTTTTATACTACTAGTACTGGAGGTGGAGTAGTGGTAGAGTAGTTTATATTTTCTCTGCGTACAGTACCAGTTAGTCGTGCTTCAAAACTGATCGGCACGCCATTAAAAAAATAAAGGTCAATAACTAATGCGGCACCTCGGGCCAATGCGGCCAGATCGCATTTTGCACGAGAAATTACACACCATGTTTCGTTGACATGTGGTCCCGTTCCAACATATCAGTGAGAGGATGGCGAGTAGTAGGAGTATTTCCAAACGGACGTGTAGGCCGGGGCGCCTCTTCGTGAACCGTGGCAAACTCGCAACCATCCACCGACTCTTCGCATTTCCCTCTTGATTTGGAACTGCTGTCGCACGCTCTTCCTCTCCCTCCTCCATTTTCCTTCAGCCCTTCACCCTTTCTTCTGCCATTGTTTGATCGTCTTCTCCATGGAGGGAACAGGCCGGAAATGACCCCGTTATTCTTGCCCCGATCTGAAAGATGACGTGGTGGAGGAACTCATTTTTTGGTGCGACATCATCACCTCGGCTAGCATGGCAGGTTCGTTCAAGCCCATTCTCGACTCAACTAATAACATCATTACAAAGAACCCAAGAGTCAAGGAGTGATTTGATCTCCCCTATCTTCTTCGTCGTGACCCTGATGATGACTGGCGCCGGCATGACGGAGGCCTCGCCCTGTGCAAGTTGATGCCGCTTGATAATGATATGTATGATGTTAAGATGCCATCGCTTGAGTGCAAGGCTTGGGCGGGCGCAAATGGAGATTGGGTTGTTTACATTGGGTCCAACTGCGAGTGGGAACTTGTGAATGTGTACACTCATCACCGGGTTCAACTTCCAAAAATCTCAGCACACTTCCCAGAGGTTGAGCACACCGGTAATGTACGCACGTTCAAATATGATCATGGTGACTGTATTCTATGGAAGATAGCAATTTTTCGAGTTCCCAACCGCTCTTGGAATTACAGCAACTATGATGTTGTTGCTATCTTCGACAAGCTTGTTGTCATCCTTGATGGTTTCACTCGATGGATATTGCTCAAAAATCAGTTTCTGTACACGGATGAGTACTGTGATGCAATTCAATACGAGGGCCTTGTGTTTGCTGCCACCACTCGTGGCACTATTTTTGCATGGCATCCTCATAGTTTCGGTACGTTTGTCTTCCACCGTAATTATAATTGTTTCATCCACATGCATGCGGGTTAGCAAGTTTCCCTTTACTAATTAACCTTATTCTTGTGTTTCCATGGTCCTGTGAACATCCCACCACCTGTACTTGAAAATTTTTATAACCAAGGGGGAGATGACGATGGTGATGATCACGAGCATGAGGACGAGCAGCGCCCGTATACTATGTGGCGCCTGGCAACTAATTCCAATGGATCACCTCTTCTTGTGTGTATAAAGCCCACTGATGATGTTACTGCTAAGGAAGCAGGTGTCTCCCATGGTCGCACTCTCCGGACCTATTCCAACACCCGTTGCATGGTATTCGGGATCGATACTAGTGTGCTAGCGCCAACTCCTTCTCCCTGGTATAGAATTGATAGTCTTGGAGAAAACTCGCTCTTCCTTGGACAAAACTATCCGATGATGGTGAAAGGCGATCCAACTGCTGTTGAAACATTTATGAGAAGCAACTGTGCCTATACCTCGGACATTTGTGTGGTTCCCTACCCTGGTAGGGATATAGTAGGCCGCTTCAGCCTGGATGATCAGTCCTGCGTTGGTTTCCAGATCGACAATCGATGGCCCGTCCCAGAGAATCACTTGTGGTTCAAAGCAAGTGTTTCCAACGCCGAGGAATGGTTGAGTTAAAGTTCATTTCATTGCTTGTTATTTGTTGTGTGGTGAAAACTTTAGTATTTATAATGTATCCTCGTTGTCGATGTGGGTTGATGACATGTTGTGATAAACTTACTAAATTTATGAATGTCTTTCGAGTCGCTTCTCTGAGTGAGTGGTGCGACGAGGCAAAAAAATATTTTCCAAATACATAATTGTACGTGCATTGCAAAAAAATGATATGCATGTGATAAACTTACTAATTTTATGAATGGCTTTCGAGTCGCTTCTTTGAGTGAGTGGTGCGACGAGGCAAAAAAATATTTTCCAAATACATAATTGTACGTGCATTGCAACAGGTTATCAGATGAGGCCAATCAACAATAGTAGTACACTATTTGTACTAGCTTCACATGCTTCGCGCGTCGGCGGGTGTTTTCACTGTAGCCATATGTTAATGTGTTCGCTGTACGTAACCAGCGCCTCGAATCCTCGATACTAGTACTATATAGTAGGAGTAAGTAGTAGGAGTAGTAGGGTGGCATGGGCCAGAACAAGCATTCACGTCCAGGAGTACGGCACACGCCACCACCACGACATCCATCTGACACCATATTATTTCTTGGATTCCGTGCTAGAGCAATCTCTTCAACCTCGTCGTTTCTCTAACTTCAGCCATCGCGCGGCGGGCGGGGTGGGGGTTTGCGATAGTCAGTTTCCTTAACTGCGGTCCCACTTGTAAGGCCAACTCCAACGCATGACCCCAAACACACCTCCATTTTGCACGAACTCCAACGATAACAAGACCAAAGAAAACAAGAACCACAAGAATACATTTTACTACTCTTGTAAGTTGGATTAGTGCCTTCTCGATGCATTCATTGTTGATCTGCGGAGGCTCAATCTTGCGTGCTTCTTTCTTCTTCGAGTGTAAAGAAGTAGACGTTGCTTCCTCGCATCTAGTCTCATGTCTAGCCTCTATTATTGTAGGAGTATCAACAAGTGCACTAATCTCATCTCTAGCCTCTATGCTAGCTAAAAGTGATAGAACATCTACTAAATTGCGCTCTATCAATATATGGATGTACTCTTCTTCCAATACAAAAACTTGCATCCATTCTACTCCCTCCGTTGCACAATACATGCCTTCTATTTGTCAAAATATATATGTATCTAGACATGTCTTAGTATATAGGTACATCCATTTTTGGACAAATGGAAGTCAAGTATTTTGGAACGGAGGGAGTACAAAATAAAAAATTTAAGTTAGCACAACTAGTCTAATCCGAGAGCGGAACTGAAGATTTGGTCGGGTTCTTCCTCCTTTTGCCGACACGTGGGACATCCAGCATCCAGGTCGTGTCATGAAATAAAATAGAGTGGTAGTTGAAGCCACGAGATGTGCATCTTGGGTTAAACTGTAAATAGAATCTTACTACTCTTGAGTAACTCCAAAAGCGGCCACCGAAGATCTTTATTGGATTTGTTTTTCATCACCAGCACGTCGAGGTGAAAGATGTGCAGGTTCAGTGGGTCCTCTTGCGTTTTCACTGACATGTGGGGCCGCATGTGAGCAAACAGACGATGGGCTCCGTGCGTCCGCTGGCTGGCTAAGAAGAGAGATAGAGGAGGGCTGAGCACGGACTGCAAGAAATTTGTTCTATGTACCTCGATATAGGCTCGATATAGTGGGGTGGCATGGGCCATAACTAGCATTCACGTCTAGCAGTACGGCACACGCCACCCACACGGGTCCCATCCGACACCAATTTTCTTGGAGTCCATGCTACATCCATCTCTTCTCCCTCCTGTTTTCTCAGCCATCGCGTGGTGGGCCGGGTGGGGGTTTGTCGATAGTCGGTTTGCTCAACTGCGGTCCCACTTGTAAGTGAAAATGCAGCACCACACGCATTCCCGCTTGAGGGGCGTGTCGGACCAACTGTGTGGGGGTGCGAAGCGAACACGGCAGGCTTTTCCTTTTGAACTCGTAACTTGTAAAATTTGGTTCTGCTCCATGGCGCGACCGATAGATGGAAAATAACGATTTTTCCTAGAGTAATGAGAAGTTTGGTTCTGGCGCTGTTCATGCATGGAGTACGTACGAAAATTATCAAGTTGATGCAAAAGGTAAGATAATTACTGTAGTATCATATACTACTACATGGATTTGACGGAAAGATAAAAATACATACGGATCCATCAACGTTCAACGACATCCTCACACCCTAGTGCACCGGGTCACCAACCGACGTGTGAGGGGCAGCGGCGTTGGCGGTGAGCTCAACGTGCTTTTGAACAGTGTCGTCCAAGGTTGCCCTGCGCTCCAAGAAGGCCAGCGTCCTATCGTCCTCCTCTTGCATGTAGTAGTCCTTGTGTACGATTTGTGCGTAGACGTGTGTGATAATGTCGATGGTGTCTTGCTGCGCCAGGCGCTGCGCGGCGAGCGCGACCTCGAGGTGGACATTCTCCGGCACGACGGCGGGCAGTTGCAGGGCCACCAGTGGGTCGAAGAGGTTGTTACCATAGTGGCCGTTGAGGGTGGCGGGCATCCCAGAGCCTGGGCACGTCAGCTGGAGGCTTACGTCAAAGTCGTCCACAAGCTTCTTGACGACGGTGAACTTGTCGAGGAAACCGACGAGGACCTCGTCGAACAAGGAGACGAAGCTGTCGTCCAAGTGGGCCCTCGCCCTACGGCCTCAAGCAATACTACCTGGAGACGTTCCTCGTTGCCGGGCCACAGGCCGGCGTTGTGGACCATCTGGCACAGTCGGCTGATGCTCGCGCTCATCGCCTCCATGGGTCATCGCCTCCATCTGGCGTTGTAATGATGTTATTACGTGCTGCTCCTCACAGTGAAGTGACAAGACCCTGCACCGGAGATGACACCTGAGTATAGGCGCCGTGTTCGGCATACCATAGTCAGCCTCACCGTCTGCAGTCACTATCATCATGGCTGTAGAGCTAGCCTGCTTACAACTAGCCCTGTTCGACATAATTTCCCATGCGTAGATGCCCGTGCATTGCACGGAACACCAAGATTGGGGGTGGACGGCTCCGGCAGCGGCCATCGCGCTAGATTTTTCCACGGCCTTCTACTCCTAGATGTGGTGGGGAGGAGATGAGGCTGATTGTGAGAGACAAGGAGTTGTTTGTAAATAGGGAACAAGTGCGGGCATCATTTTGCAAAAATGGAGAAGCTTGGTTTGTATGCGTCAGATCTAGATCCGATGGCTATTGGTGAAAGATGGGAGGCACAACATCATCACCAACTCAGGACCTGTTTGATTCGCAGGATTTTGAAAACACAGGAATAGGACATGGCAATATTACAAGTTTCAAACTGATATTACAAATGTTAGGAGTAATGCTGCACCTACAAAGAGGGAATTACTAGGAAGTTTACGTAAGAACTTTTGTTACTTTAGGTGGATGCAGCATTATCGTACAAACTAAAATCCACCGCCCTGCCAAGTCACTAATGGGCAAATAAGTTTTCGAGTCTCTGGCCACTTGATGTTTCAAAAACAAATTCAGCTTCTGCGGAGACTTTGTCATTTAGGCTTAGACGCTTGCGGTGATCAGCACGCCATTGATTGTTGCGCCAGAGAACGCCAAACCTCATTACCTTGAGCACACTTGCCTCCAGAACAAAGAACCTGGCCAATTTAATCTCAGATGTGCAGCCTCGGTAGTCGATCGAATCAATTTTTGTAAGATGGAGATCAAGGCATTCGATGAGATTGTTATAGTGCAGCACATTTTTCACTTTCGGGTCTTTTTTTATCTGCAAAAGAAGAGAACATATTAGAGCAGCTGGCTGCATAAGATTGTCGTGTCATCAAGAGGTACCAATATCATTCGCTCATACGATAGGGTTGGCTGGCTAGTGATATTTTTTCACTCTCTCTCTCTCTCTTTCTGTTTCCTCTCCTTTAACTAGGAGCACGTGAAGAGCTTGGGCATTTGTTGCCTTCCACTATGTGGTCGATGCCATATTTCACAAAAGTATGCCACATAACACGCATCAATGTCAAATCAAAAGATTTTGGCACCGCTCTCGCGATGTGAGAGAGTTGGCACCGCTGTGCACACAGACCCACATGTATAAACAAATCAATCAAACCAACTACACCAGCCTCTCACTCTCCCAAACAAGTGTTTTTTATTGCCTCAGTCCTCTCTCTCTCTCCCACACAGTGTTTTTTCATTGCGTGAGTTAATTTGGCACCGGAGCAAAGTAGGTGATCCAGATTGGGACACCAGGTGAGCAATGGAGGGGCATCGATGCCAAATGCATCACAAGTGAATTTGGCACATGTTTTGGCCTACATACCCACTTTTGTAATACTACCTCGTATTTAGTATAAAATTTTGACCATAGATTTACCTAAGAAAATGCCAATGCATGTCACTAAAAATTACACCATTTGAAATTATGTTCAAATACGAATCCAACAACATAGTTCTTAGTGACATGCATTAACATTTTGTCAGCTAAATATATGGTCAAATTTTGATACTACAAAATTGGAAGAGTAAACCAGGAGAATTTGGTAGACAAGTACACCAATGTTGTCAATTTCGGCGCGACAATGACCCTGATTTTTGTTGGACCTTCTAGATCCGATACAAGCAATCTCTCAATGAAAGGCGCATTCTCAATGACCATAACATGGAATAGCTGGAGTGATCTCTTCCCAGTTGATGTCTTGTTGCGGGGCTAGCAAGACACATAAATCCATCGAAGATTCGTCAAGGCTCTGTGGAGGCTAATGAACCCGTGGATCTGCTCAAGACGAAGGTACTCGAGCGCAGTACGGCTGCGGACCAGGTGCTCCATAGCCTTCTTCGAGATGACAACGTCGAAGAGGTCGAGCTGCTTGAGTTGAGGGAGAAGAAGAGCGGGCGCGGCATTAATATGGGGAAGATAGCAGGAGCTGAAGCTGGTGCGGCGTGGTGCAGCATTGGCGTGAGGCAGAGCGCGGACGGCGGCAGAGAGCAACATCGTCCAGCTTCAAAGCTGAGCTCCTCGAGTTGATCTAGGGCGGGGGATAAGAACCACTCGTCGAACTTGGGTTGGACCTTGCAGTTGGTACTGAACATGTGGATGTCAAGGCGTTTGGCTGCCCCAGGGTGCGATGAAAGGATCTTGGAGACTGCGGCCATGCGTTTGCAATCCCCATCGCAGAGGCAGCTGTCGATGGTGACGTTGAGGGGGACGCAGCGCCAAAGGGTGCTCCACCGCCGGGAGAGCAGGGCGGTCCGCATGGCAGATTTGGTGAGGAGGAGGCCGATGATGACGAGCAGCGTGTCATCGGGGAGGCTGCTGATGAAGTCCAGGCTCGCCGGATGCGGTTTTGGCTCGAGCCGCCTTCGCTTGTTGGCTGCCTCGCCGTCCATCTCAACCGACAGCGACGCCGGTGTACACGTGTGCTGATGTGTGTTGTGTGCTGGGTGTGCGCGAGTGCGTCCTTATGTGCATGCCGCCGCACAGTGGTGAATTGTGCGCAAGTGCGTCCTTCGCGTGCAAGAAGTTTGTCCTCAATGCGCCCTCAATTTACTAGCGTGCAGGGTGCTACCCCGAGTGGTTTCAACTTTGTTTACTTCACCGCGTGTCAGATGGGCCTCTAGTTTACTTATTTTCACCCACTGCCACATGGGCCAGCACACGAAGATACAGAACACAAGCTGACAAGGCAGCATGTGGATTGGTTGACCGGTCAACTAAACAATATACGGAGCTATACGCTGACACAGTGAGCGTATAATCCGTCGGTATAGAGAGTTCGAGTGAGAGGGGAGGCCCGTGAGAGATAGCAGAGACAGAGAGAAAGAGCTACTCCCTCCGTTTGATAATGTAGTTCCAACATTTTTTTAAGTCAAACTTTTGAAACTTTGACCAAGTTTATAAAGAAATTACTTATATCTACAATACCAAAGATAAATGATAGTATGAAGTAAGTACATGTTGTGATGAATCTAATGATCGTTCCAGATGTAAATGATTTTCTCCACATATACCTGGTCAAACGTTTCTGAGGTTTGACTTTTCAAAACATCCATATGCTTATGGACATGACAGAGTCCCTAACAAGAGAGAGAGAGAGTGAAAAAAGTGTGTGCGTGTGTGAAAGAGACATGGACAACACATGATAAAAGTAGAGAAAAAGTGTGCATGTCTTATGCAAACATATCACACATGCATCTTCGACAACGGAGGCAAGGTGAGGAGATAGTGTGTGGTTGTTTGGAACCGAGAGAGCAAGACCCCTAGCACGTGGCCAAGAGGGGTCTGACAAACAAGGGAGAGAGGTCGAGAGAGACGTACGGAGAAAATGCAGACATGGGGAGAAGAGAGTGTATGTTTGTCATAGAGAGATCCCCTGGAGATCGTGATGGGACTACATGGGTGGGAGATCGAGTGACAAGGTGTGTGCGCGATAGAAGATGCCCCGAGAGATATCGAGATAGACGTATGGATGGAAGGAGACAATACGTGTGTTCCTGTTGGCTAGTAAGAGATAATCATACTTAGGAGGGGGGAGTTCTTGCGCCTATGATGGATTGAGGGATTATGGTACTTAGGGGGGTGCGTGTCACATGGAGAGAGAACAACGGCGGAGAGTGTTGGATGGGTCTATATGTATAGCGCGAGCGAGACATGTGTATGTGTGAACCAGGGAGATATAAGGCCAGTTTGGCTTGCATCCTGAGCATCTTTTTCCTGGCCTGGGTTGTGGCTGGATTTCATGCACGCTTGTTTGGTTGCTACCCTGTGAAAAAGAAAGCCCGCCTGGCCTGGGTTCCCTTGCACTTTAATTAGCCTGGCTGAACTCCAGACACTGCAAGTAGCCTGGCCCAGGCGACCGATTTCGAATGCCTGGTCGTGCCTGGTCGTGTGGCCACAAGGCTAACAGCAACATGGATGGATATTAGCATTAAATAATTGATGCATGGATTGATTGATGGGACGTTGATGCTTTGCCTGGCCCAGGCATGAACCAAACGCTTCAGCACCACACAATCCTGGCCAGGCAGAAATATTTTACATCTCACATCCACACCAGGCAGTACGGGCCATCAAGGCATGAGGGTCAGGTCACCAACCAAACTGACCAATAAAGTTTGAGAGAGATTGAGGATCCCCGATAAGGCTGAGTGGTGCGTCAGATAGCTGAGATGGGGAAAGAGATATTCCATCCGCTCGATAATGTAGTGCATGTAAATTTTTTAGAAGTCAAACTTTGGAAACTTTGATCAAGTTTACGCAAATGTTATTTATATCTACAATACCAAAGATACATCATACAAAACTACATATCATGGTGAATCTAATGGTATATGTTTGTCGTACTAGATGTAATTCTTTTTCTCCACGTGCATGGTCAAACTTTGTGATGTTTGACTTCTCAATAAATCTATATGCTATGGACCGAGGGGAGTGCCTCAGTCAAGACAGATCAAGTGCGTGTGAAGGAGAATGAGTAAGTGTGCAAAAAGAGTATGTGTGAAAGAGAAAGTGACAACAAACGATAAATTAGAGAGAGTGTGTGTTTTTTCGTTTCTTATGCGAACATATCACGCATGCATCTCCGAGATGGAAAAGCGAGGCGAGGAGATACACGAAGATAGCTAGTGTGTGATTGTTTGCAATGGAGAGAGACACCCCTGTAGCACATGTCCAATAGAGGTGTGGCCAACAAGGAACAAAGGTCGAGAGGGACACATGGATGGCATGGACGCATGGGGAGGGAGAGAGGGTGTGTTTGTGATAGAGAGATCCCGTCGAGATCGTGAGGGGACTATATGGGTGGGAGATCGAGGGAGTGCGTGCGCGATAGAAAGATGCCCCGAGAGAAATTGAGATAGACCATGCACATGTTTGTGATGGAGACTAAGATTAGCTAGTCATATACATATAGGGGGGACTGTGTGTGCCTACAATTGAGTGAGAGACCATCATACTTGGCTTGCTGGGCATGAGATTGTGTGTGTGCGCGTGTGAGATGGAGAGAGAACGAGGGGGAGAGATAGAGTTTTAGATGGGCCTATCGAGTGCGAGTGAGATATGCATGTGTATGTGTGACCCAGGTGGATGGAGAATTTGAGAGAGGGGGGGAAGAGCTCCAAGATGACATAGTGGTGCGTGAGAGAGTTACAGGCAAAGAGCCAAGGAATCTGTGTGCGTACGATGAGTGCACCCAAGATATCTAGCTTGGACTAGCTAGAGTATCATACATAGTGTGCGAGAGAGACCTATAGATGGTGTATATATGCATGCGACCCCCCCACACACACACACAAAGAGAGAGAGATGGAGAGAAATGGAGAGGGACGAACAAGGTTTTTGTGTCGGATGCGTGCGATAGAATTGAAGATTGTCGGCGAGAGAGAGAGAGAGAGAGAGAACAAGAGTCCGGGAGAGGGGGAGGTCGCGTTTTATGCATCAAAGACTGATATAAACCATGTTTCGATATAAACTTGCATTCAAATATTTAAATTGGAGAACATGTTGTCTGCAATCCACACATGAACGGATATATGCGTATATCAAACAAGTTCATTAATTTGACTTTCAACTTGTTCATGGAGTACTATAATACTGTACAACATGCTACTCGATTGAGGTGTTCAATTTTGGATTTAGTTCACTATTTTGACCTACTGAACGAGCTATTTCATTGAATCGAGATATTTCATTTTGGGTTTGATTCGCGTTTTTGAGTGGGTCAACTATTTGTCATATAGTAAATCGCTAGCAACGAGCATGTAAAAACACATTACTCCCGAGCATCATCTCTCCATCTAAAAAAGAAGTGGCAAGCTAATATTTCAAAATTTGACCCGAATCGACTTGGTAAGGTAGACGTGGATGCTCGTTCTCCCAAAATTTGAACGAACCGTTAAACATCCTCTCTGCTCGGTGGAATTCGCCCGAGCAAATAAATGGGAGACGCGAAATTACCGTCCTATGTGGGACACGCATCAATTGTCCCGTTGTACATCGAGGGTAGGTTCGTAACTTCATCCAAGCGCGCCTTCTCCTCGGCCGAAATGACATGTGCCGAATAATTCATAAACCATGGTCAGCAAAACACGCTCTCCTCGCCCGAAATAGCTCGCGCCCACTATTTCAAAACACGCTCTCCTCACCCGAAATCGCTCGCGCCCACTATAGTTCAAAACACGCCCTCCTCGCCCGAAATCGCTCCCGCCCAGAGAAGCAAAGTTACTCTACTATCCCCAACCCTCAGTACACAGACCCAAGCTGAGAAGCCTATAGGCAAGGGTAGAACTGTAACTCCCCCTCACATTTCAGACAAATGCGTCCGTAAGACATGGTTCCACTCCCCTCCCAATTTCCCCCGCCCGCCCCCATTCATACCTCGTGGGCGCCAAATCACCTTCTCCCCGGGAAGCTCCCTTCTCCTGAGCTACGAAACCTCAGCCCCACCTCCATGGCGCCCCCCACCGCACCAATTTCACAGCCGCCCTCCTCCCTAATGCCGGAGACGCTGTCCATTTGCCGTCGTGCACTGGGCCGTGTGCCTCTTACTCCGTGCTACTGGTGCTGCCTCGACGACGGCCTCGTGAACCGTACCGGAGCCGATTCACCCCCGCCGTTGTTCACGGCGCCGGAGCGGCTCCAACTTTGGATCCGTCCAGAGTACTAGCGCTCCTTCGGCGTAGCCGTCGACCGTCACAACATCGCTCTTTCCCTGCCGTCGGTCGCCACCGCAACCGCGCCGGCCTCACCGACTCAGCAGCTGGACCTGCCTACTTCACCATGCCGCCAGATAGGTCGCACCCTCATCTAAAATCACTTTATTTAGGAGTCAGTTGTCTGAATTTTTATTCTGGGCCAATCGATTTGCAATGGGAAGCAGCACGCCTTGAGGCGGCGGAGCTCCTAGGCTGCCGGTTGGCTGGTGTCTAACGTAAGGGTGCGGGGCCGCAAAGTTCATCGCGGAAGCAGTGCTTAGATGGCTATCTTTTAGAGTTGTGTGGGTTGAAGGTACTGCCGCCGCCGGATCTGGATGACGGGGAGTCTTTGTGGATTGGCCCGGTGGCGGCGCAACCATGGCAGTGCGGTGGGGCGGGGAGCGGGGTTTTGGCCGGGGCCACGGACGGCGGAGGCAGGCTGCTCTGCCGTTGGTCGCTGGCTCTTCGGGGAAGATTCCGAACAGTGTTAGCCGGGAGGCACAAGACGGCCAGCCATCCGGCGTAGATCGGACAGTACCAAAATGAAATAAAATCGTGTGACCCTAATTTAGTCTTCAGTCAACAAACGTGTGACCACTCTCGTACCTTGCTGTTGATCTCTTAGTGTATTTCTTCAGATCAAAGAGATATGTCATTCTTAACATTATGCGTTATCTGCATGTTCAGACACACCATCCTCCGACTCACCGCAGCTGCTCCAACAAGGGAAGCATACACCAGAAGGGAGCTATAGTCCCCACTTAATAGTTCCCTGCATCGAATGCGCGTGCCCGACATGCACAGCCACAACAACTACAGGGCCATTGACAAGTCAGCACATGATGCTCACTCCTATGGATGGCAGCCAGATAGGTTGTACCCTCATCTTACTTGTGTGCAACATTTATGGCTTTGTTATTCATCTAAGCATGGAAAATAGATCATCACATTTCACTACATATTCATGTTGATCTCTTACGGGTCTTGTTCAGGAGTTAACGTTGTTTCATAGTTCAGCTAAGATACTTGTTCTTTAGGGAACACTGTTCCATAGTTATCATCCATCAGCCAATGCTATCCCACAGGCTGGTGATTATAGTAATATACCACTTCTAGTATTTCCTATGTTGTTCTTTAATACTTTTGTGTGCCATCTAGTTAATCTCAAGTACAAACGATACATATTCTATAGCTTTCATCTGTGTTCTCCCTTTAGTTTATGAGACCTGTTGCTGCTAGTTAACCCCAGTCCTACTATTTATGTCGTCTCCTACAGGAACTCATTACATAAATCTAACTACTAGTTGTCTTCCATGCATGTCAGATATAATTGCACACACTGATATATCCATAAGAACCTCACGGAGCAATGTAAAGGCCAATAAACTTGATGTCAATGATACCCAATATGATGGAACATGTAAAGGCAGTTCTTCAGAAGACTTGCAGAAAGATGATGAATCCTCTTCACCCCACAAGGTCCTTGCTCTAACTTGGCCTGTGATATGGGTACAACATGCATATAATGTCCTCGAGTGTATCTACTCTGTTGCAATGCCATGTGCTTAGCATGCTGATCATGCATGTAAATATGTCATGCCTTCCTATTTTTCAGTACCTATTCCATTCATGATAACATGTTTTCAAATTCAAGTACTGTCATTCTACTCTATCGCAATGCCATCTGCTTAATTTGGACATCATGCTTCTGAATATATTATGCATTGTTATTCATCAGTATGTACTTCATCTGTCTACCATACCATGTTTTTTACATTGAAGTGTTGTTCTAGTGCTCTATTGCAATGCCATCTTATTTTCCCAATCATACACGTGTATGTTGCCTTAGTTATTTCTGTACGTATTCCGCTAGCATACAGTTTTACATTCAACTAGTGTTTTTTTTGCTGTGTTGTCCTGTCGTATCCCTAGATCTTACACCATACTCCCTCCGTCCGGATTACATGTTGCCGAAATGGATAAAAAAGGATGTATCTAGAAATGAAATACGCCTAGACCCGTCCATTTTTTTCCGGATGGAGGGAATACATGTCAATATGTCATGCCTTTCTATTCTTCAGTACCTATTCCATCTCTCTGATGCCGAATGTTTTATAATTAAAGCACCATTCTTATATACAAGGCATGCAAGGGGAAGACGACTATGTTAAAATTTGAAGGGTTACAAACAAGGCCTTTGCAAAAGATCCAAACGCCAGGAGATAATAAACCAACTCCAGTTTTTATAGATACTGCTCCAGCACAGAGAAACCCAACTCCTACTGATAATAAGCAGATTCCAGTGGCCAAAGAACTAAGAACTAGTCCGCTCCAGTCCAGCAAAAATATGTCAACTCAATTCTAAGAAGCGTGTGCGTATCCTTGCATCATGAAATTTTATAGCATGCTGATCATATTTTCTACATGTTTCTTATCCATCTCTCTTTTAGAAAATAAGCTTAACAGATAGAAGATTTTCTGCATGGTATCGTTTATGAGGAAAGATTCTTGCAGGAATTCTCTATGCTCGAATGTAGATGTAAGTACCTGTTGTATATCACTATATTTTTACATCAGCATGTATTTTGTTAATCGGCGTGAATCCAACCTTTATCTGATCTAAATTTAGTTGTAGCAAAATGTATGATTAAAGGCCACAATGTTGATTTTTGCAAGGAAAACTGCCTGGTAGTTTTGCATCCTGAGCTGCATGAGTGTACTATCTCATATCAGTGGGTTTGAATACTTTGGTTTTGCAGTGGGTTTTTCAGTGTTTTTTTACTGTATTGTCCTGTCGTATCCCTAGCTCTTACATCATACTCCCTCCGTCCAGATTAAATGTCGCAGAAATGGATAAAACTGTATGTATCTAGAACTGAAATACGCCTAGACCCATCCATTTATTTCCGGATGGAGTGAATACATGTCAATATGTCATGCCTTTCTATTCTTCAGTACCTATTACATCTCTGATGTAGCATGTTTTATAACTGAATCACCATTCTTCTATATAAGGCATGCAAGGGGAAGATGGCTATGTTAGAATCTGAAGGGTTACAAACCAGGTCTTTGCAAAAGATCCAAACGCCAGGAGATAATAAACCAACTCCATTTTTCATAGATACTGCTCCAGCACAGAGAAACCCAACTCCCACTGATAATAACCAGATTCCAGTGGCCAAAGAACTAGTCTGCTCCAGTCTAGCAAAAGAATGTCAACTCCATTCTAAGAAGCGTGTGTGTATCCTCGCATCATGAAATTTTATAGCATTATGATCATATTTTCTACATGTTTCTTACCTGTCTCTCTTTTAGAAAATAAGGTTAAACGATACAAGACTTCCTCCATTAGGATCGTATTCAAGGAAAATATCTTGCGGGAATTCTCTGTGCTCCAGTGCTGATGTAAGTACCTGTTGTATATCACTATATTTTTACATCAGCATGTATTTTGTTAATCGGCCTGAATCTAACCTTTATCTGATCTAAAATTAGTTGTAGCAAAATGTTAAAGGCGCCAATGTTGATTTTTGTAAGGAAAACTGCCTGGTAGTTTTGCGTACTGAGCTGCATGAATGTGCTATCTCATATCACACACATTACTGAATTGTAGTGCTTCTGTGGTTGCCCATTCATTCATTGTGTCAATGTTGCTTTCGTATTACCTTACCTGGCTGATGATAGTTGTGCCATATTGTGTTAATTTGGTGTAGGCTAGTTGCCCAAACGTTCGTTGTGTCAATATTGCTTTCCTATTATCTGACTTGGCCAATGATAGCAATGCTAGTGTGTTAATTTTGTGCAGGCTGCTGAAGATAAGAAGACAAACTCTGAAAACAGCAAGGCAACCCCATTGTTTCTTTCCAGTAAATCTAGGCCAGGTAATATGGCAATAACTCATGATTAATCTGTTTGGTTCCCGTCCTAATTTATGTTATGATGCAGTGGTCAAGACACTCTCCACTATCAATAATACAAGCCTGCCAAAATCGCCATCTGAATTTGTTTAGTATCCTCTGTCTCGAATGCGACGGAATAAATGTATGTTTGTGAACCAATTAATGGATGAAGCAATGATGGAAATGGTGGATGAATCAGAGGTGCAGAGTCATGCGACACAACAACTGATCAATGTTTTCAGAGACAGTGTGGCAAAGCAGCAAGAACTTGCCCACATGCTTATGGGTGTCATCTGTGCTGAGGTTGCAGATTGTGACGTTGTAGATGGTTAGGTTCTGCTCATTTATTTGCACTGGCATCAATCTTTGATTGCCCAGTGGATGTAATTTCCTGTAATATATTCTGGATGTGCAATGTTATTCCCTGTATGCCGTACCTTTGCTCGTCGTAATGGGCTCAAATTATCTAATTTGGCCTAAAGACATGAACGAACTTTAGTGGGCCCATTAAGTTAATGGGCCGTTACTAGACCGAAAGTTAATGGTCGGCCCTCTTACCTCCTGGGTCGTTAACAGGCCGACATCGAAGCGGGCAATAGGTGGCCCCAATTTATTTCACGGGCCGTTAACAGGCCGTTACTAAGTTTGGGCTACATATGGCCCAACTATACTGTAGGCCTTTAGCAGCCGAAAGAGACAGCAGGCTTGTATTGGACCATGAAGAGCATGGGCTGCTAAGAGGCCGAAAGTCAGGTCGTATTGTAAACGGCCCAACTGTGTTGTGGGCCTTTAGCAGGCCGAAAAAGAAACCGAGATGGTATTGGACCATGAAGGGCATGGGCCGTTAAGAGGCCAAAACTAAGGTCCGACTACAAATGGCCCAACTCATTTATGGTCTGTTAACACGCTGAAAGGCACAACGGGCCGGGAAATGGCCCAACACTTAAATGGGTCGCTAAAAGGCCAAAACTCAGGTCCGACTACAATTGGCCCAACTGATTTATGGGCCGTCAACAGGCTGAAAGTGACATTGGGCCAGAAATTGGCCCAACACTTAAATGGGCCGCTAAAAGGCCGAAACTTAGGTCCGACTACAAATGGCCCATCAGATTTATGGGTCGTCAACAGGCTGAAAGACACACCGGGCCAGAAATTAGCCCAACATTTAAATGGGTCGCTAAAAGGCTGAAAGATGTACATCCTGAAAATTGGCCCATCCATTAAATGGGCTGTTAATAGGCCAAAATCTCATCGGGCCGATATTGAGCCCAAATATATAGCGGGTTGTTAACGGGCTCGAACTGACGATGGGCTGCAATGGTGTCAAATCTTTAACGGGCTGAATTGGCACATATCGTATGGGCCGTGGGCTTAAATGGACCTGACACAAGTAGGCCTTATATGGGCCGGCCTGCTAATTTTTACTGGGCCAGCCTTTTTCACCGGAATGGGCCACTGTTGGGCCTTGCCACATGTCGACCTATCATAGGCGCCTCCTGTCCAATGAGTGGATGACATCTGTCCCAACGATGAGCCGACACGTGTTTCCTCTAGCCAATGATGATTTTACACGTGGAAAATCCCCATTGGTCGGTGCTGTTAACGGGCTATCGGATCCAAAACCCGACCCGATAGCTTAATGTCGTTCCGTTACGGTGGATGCTACGTGTCGGTCACCCTTGACGAAAGCACTTCTGTGACGCGCGATTTATCATCATGGAAGTGGACACTTCCGTGATGATAATTTTGGTAATGTCATGGAACACTTCTACGACAGCACAGGTATGACTATCTTGATCCTGTCATAAATTTGTCATGGATGTACATGCATGACAAAAAATGCGACCTACTGTGACAAACATGTATCATCACGGAAGTGTATTTTTTTGTAGTGCATATTTACAAAAACAAAAGAGGTCGAGTTCATACCAGCTTTTCTCATCTCAGTCAGTCCATCATATATCATCATAATTGCCTTTCACTTGCACGACCGAACGATGTGAATAATAATAAGAGTGCACATGCATTGGACTAAGCTGGAATCTGCGAGCATTCAATAAACAGAAGAAGACAAGGCAATATGGGCTCTTTTGTCAGATAAACAATAATGCATATAAGAGCCACTTCAACAATTTAATCAAGGTCTTCTCCTATTGACCCCCAAAGAAAAGAAAAGAAATAAAACTATTTACACAGGAAAGCTCCCAACAAGCAAAAGAAGAACATGACATATTTTTGGGTTTTCTTTTTAATTACTACTACAGCATGGAAAGTAAATTAATTAAAAGCTACAACTAATTTTTTGGTTTTTTTCTTAAGGTTCATCAAACACACAAAAGGAAAGCATAAAAGAAAATAAACTAGCATGGATGATACAATGAAAAAGTATGAGCACCGACATCTGGCAATGAGTGTGTGTGTGAACATAAATGTAATGTCAGTGAGAAATACGTACTCCCCCAAGCTTAGGCTTTTGGCCTAAGTTGGTCTATGGCCACGGCTGGCCTGGCTGATATCCATAATAATAGTTGGGGTCGTACTGAGATGCAGCGGCTATCGCCTCCTGAGCTGCAGCGTGGCAACGAGCGGCCTCCGCTCTCCTCTCGTACTCATCTGCCTCCTCTCTGGTAATAGTATATCCTCCTCTTGCCTGATAATCAAAGAAAGCAGGAGCAGGGAGATTAATATGGACAGCACGGCGTCTGTCAAAGATTAGTCGGTACTGGAGAGGTGGTTCGTTCCTCTCGACAAAATGGTGGGAAACCATAGAATCAAAATCTAAATAAGCAGAGGCAACTCCATGTCTCCTTCACGAACGTCTATCTCAAGAAATTTGGCTAAGCGGGTTGCATAAATTCCTCCAAAGAAATCTCCATTATGTCTATTATGATGCAACCTACGGGCTACAATGGCTCCCATATGATAAGATTGGTCTCCTGACACAGCACTCCTGAGAATGCTAAGGTCAGGGACACACATGTGACATGCTTCATCCTTAGCATTTATGCACCTACCTATGAAGAGAGCAAAATAATGTATAGCAGGAAAGTGAATGCTCCCTATGGTAGCTTGCGTTATATCTCTGGATTCCCCTACAGTTATACTAGCAAGAAAGTTTCTAAATTCAGATTTAGGGGGATCCCTAACACTACCCCATTGTGGAAGTTTGCAAGCAAGAGTGAAATCCTCTAGGTCCATGGTATAAGATCTATCATAAAGATCAAACATGACTGAAGGAGAATTATGTGAAGATGAATACTCAAACCTCCTCACAAAAGAGCTTGTGAGCTCATGATACTGGGGGCATTTGGCTGCCTCAAAGTCCTCAAGATCGGCATTACGCAAATATGCGTTAAATTCTTCTTTAATTCCTGCTTGATCCATAAAATTTTCAGAAGGCCACTCACAAGGACGCACTGGAGTGTCTCTTGGTGGCTCTTCGTCAGCATCACGCATTGCAATCCTGGGTCCTTGCTTCTTTGAAGAACCACCTTGGAACATTTTCCTAAACATATTTCTTCCTCTGAAAAATTGTGAAATTTTTTAGTAACTTCAAAATAAAAGTAAACCAAACTCAATAATATTGATAGCAACTACTCCTACAAGTGCCTAGGGCCTATATCATGCATCAAAACTACTTTTGACCATATAAATTTGACATGCAAGCTCAAGAACAGGGTCACCTAAACAACACAAATTTGCAATGAATAAAGCACTAGAACAAAAACTAATTGGACCAATGGAGGAGTCACATACCAAGGAACAATCTCCCCAAGCAGTTTTGTGAGAGGTGCTTTGAGCAAGGAGATCAAAAATGGCAGCAAAACGAGCTTGGACTCGGGTTTGAGTTGGTTTTTCGTGTTTGGGAGAGGAAGATGAAGTGTGTGGCTGGAAGAATAAGTGGAGGAGGGCCACCGTGGGCCCACGAGGCAGGGGGCGCGCCCTCCACCCTCGTGGCAAGGTGGTTGGCCCCCCTGGTGTGTTCTTTGTTCCATAAATCCTCAAATATTCTATAAAAATCATATTTAATTTTTAGGGCATTTGGAGAACTTTTATTTTCGAGGTATTTTTATATTGCACGGATAATCAGATAACAGACAGAAAATTATTTATTTTTACTTTATTTCAACTAAATAACAGAAAGTATAGAGAGGGTACAGAGAGTTGTGCTTCTAGTTTCATCCATCTAATGCTCGTCAAAAAGAATCCACTAACAAGGTTGATCAAGTCTTGTTAACAAACCCATTCCAATTAACATGAAACCGGAGAAATTTTGAATAACACTAGGTTACCTCAACAGGGATATGCACATCCCCAATAATAAGTATATCATATTTCTTCTTGACAGTAGGAAGAGGAAATTCAAAACCTCCAAATATAATCGATGGAATTTTTCCGGTAGAATTGATACTATGAACTTGAGGTTGTTTCCTCGGAAAGTGTACCTTATGCTCATTACCATTAACATGAACAGTGACATTGCCTTTGTTGCAATCAATAACAGTCCCTGCAGTATTAAGAAAAGGTCTTCCAAGAATAATAGACATACTATCGTCCTCGGGAATATCAAGAATAACAAAGTCCGTTAAAATAGTAACGTTTGCAACTACAACAGGCACATCCTCACAAATACCGATAGGTATAGCAGTTGATTTATCAGCCATTTGCAAAGATATTTCAGTAGGTGTCAACTTATTCAAGTCAAGTCTACGATATAAAGAGAGAGGCATAACACTAACACCGGCTCCAAGATCACATAAAGCAGTTTTAACATAGTTTCTTTTAATGGAGCATGGTATAGTAGGTACTCCTGGATCTCCAAGTTTCTTTGGAATTCCACCCTTAAAAGTATAATTAGCAAGCATGGTGGAAATTTCAGCTTCTGGTATCTTTCTTTTATTTGTAATAATATCTTTCATATACTTAGCATAAGGATTTGTTTTGAGCATATCAGTTAATCGCATACGCAAAAAGATAGGTCTAATCATTTCAGCAAAGCACTCAAAATCCTCATCATACTTTTTCTTGGATGGTTTGGGAGGAAAAGGCATGGGTTTCTGAACCCAAGGCTCTCTTTCTTTACCATGTTTCCTAGCAACAAAGTCTTTCTTATCATAACGTTGATTCTTTGATTGTGGGTTATCAAGATCAACAGCAGGTTCAATTTCTACATCATTATCATTACTAGGTTGAACATCATCATTAACATTAGGTTCATTTTCATTGCCAGAGTGTGTTTCAGCATCATACATAGAGATATTATTTGGATTATCAGGTGGTTCAGCAATAGGTTCACTAGAAGTTTGCACAGTTCTATCATTTTTCTTTTTCTTCTTTTTAGAAGAACTAGGTGCATCAATTTTATTTCTCTGAGAATCTTGTTCAATTCTCTTAGGGTGGCCTTCAGGATACAAAGGTTCCTGAGTCATTCTACCAGTTCTAGTAGCCACTTTAACAGCATAATCATTTTTCTTACTATTCATCTCATTGAGCAATTCTTTTTGAGCTTTAAGTACTTGTTCTACTTGAGTGGTAACCATAGAAGCATGTTTGCTAACAAGTTTAAGTTCACCTCTAATATTAGCCATATAATCACCCAAGTATTTAATCATATCAGCATCTTGTTTTAATTGTCTACCAAAATAAGCATTGAAGTCTTCTTGCTTAAACATAAAATTATCAAACTCATCCAAGCACTGACTAGAAATTTTAGTAGGAGGGATTTCAGCTTTATCATATCTATAGAGAGAATTTACCTTTACTACCTGTGTCGGGTTATCGAGGTCTGGAGGTTCTTCAATAAGTAAAGGATCAAGATCATATGTTTCTTCGACAGGCGGTAAATTAAGACCATGTATTTCTTCAATAGGAGGTAAATTCTTAACATCTTCAGCTTTAATACCCTTTTCTTTCATAGATTTCTTTGCCTCTTGCATATCTTTAGGACTGAGAAATAGAATACCCCTCTTCTTTGGAGTTGGTTTAGGAATAGGATCATTAAGTGGAGCAGGAGCTGGCTCAGGAGCTGGCTCAGGAGGTGCCCAATTATTTTCATTTGTCAACATATTTGTCGGAGTAATGGGCCACGGGTAGGCTAACCCAGGCCCAGAACCTTTCAAGGCATCGGGGTAGGCTGCACCCCTCAAGACCTCACGACGAAGAGCCGCCTTCCGAGAGTCGGCTACGAGGCAGCCGACTGCCCACTCGCGGCCGAGTCCGAGGGACGACTTCAGGATGAGCCGACTCCTGACTGGCGACTTCCAGAGAAGCCGGCATTGGGGAGTCGGCCCGCAACGCCAACAACCCCCATGCCCTCATAAAGAGGGACGGGACGGGGAGTGGCCATAGTAAGGTCCACTCCCACCCCTTTTCCAAGGGCAGGCGTGGCTACAGTATGCCGTACCCGCGGAGATCTCCGCGGGGCGCGACACTGTTGCCATGCCGGCCCTGACGTCAGCCCCAGAGGGTGGAGTCCTGTGCCCACGACGGCCTGCCGGTACGACCCAGGGACGACGGGTCCCACTAGTCGGCGGGCGTACGGAGGACGGCGAGAGCGCCACTAGTCGGCCCGGTTGGGAGTCGGCCCCCAGGAGTCGGCCGGCCCCTCCCACGGGCCCCACGCGCCATTATCCAAACGCGACAGGGAGTGGCCACAGTGATCGCCCATCAGATGGCGGGGCTGTCGCCATGACCCCATGACCGAACCCGCGTCATTAGAGGCACGGCTTCAGTAATCTACGGCCGGCAAGACCCGCACGCGGTGGACGCGGCCTGTCGGCTCCGTACCGAGCCAGTCGGCGGGGCCCAGGAGTCGGCGGATAAGACGGCGGCCAGATAGACTGACGGCTGGGCCTGCGTCCAGTCAGATTACCATTGTACCCCTTGGGGGTAGGCCTATATAAACCCCCCAGGGCACCCATGCAAAGGGTTGGAATCCATTAGCACTAGACTAGATCATATAGGAAGGAGAGAGCTAGCCTAGCCTTCTCCTACCTCCAGGAAACAGCTCAAGGAGCAACCGTGTACACACTTTTCCATAGTGATCATGCGGAGACCCCGCAGAGCAGCAGTAGGGGTATTATCTCCACTGAGAGCCCCGAAGCTGGGTAAGATTCGCCGGCATGCATGCCTTCGCCTTATCCCGTTTCCAGGCACCGGCGACGTTCTACTCGCCCCCACCATGATAAGCCATCCTTTGGCATATGTCGCACCCAACCCTTGACATTTGGCGCCCACCGTGGGGCCTGGTGCGTCGTCGTCCGGAGACCTGCTCTGGATGGGAACCCTTTTCCTCCCTGGCGAGCGCAACCAGCCCGGCACGCCAGACGGAGTTTGCACCGATGCGCTGCACGGTGCTGAGATCGCCTGTGCAGCCAGCTGCCTCGCCGATCTTGTCGGCGAGGTTTGCCTCTCCGACGAGCCTGCATCCGACGCAGGCACGGGCGGCCCCGAGAGCCTCCTCGCGGGCCTCCTTGACCAACTCCACGTCACCAGCGAGCCTGCCGTGGACTTGGAGCCTGTAGGCTCCACCGACCCGATGCTGGTCGACTCTGACACCACGTCGCTCAACGCGTTCCCCACCAACGTGGTGGTCTACAATGAGCCGCTCCCTTATGCGGAGAGCGACGGAAGCACCGTCACAGAGGTGCTCGTCATCAGTCATGACGAGCATCCCGGCAGTGGAGCGCATGACCCACTTGGCGCGGCATTGCTAGACCTGACTGCGCCCATTCCGGAAGACGCTGACGCGGAAACGCTGGAGGCGCGCCGCCTCCAGCTCGTCGAAGGCGCGAAGAAGCTGGCTAGCATGAGACGCTTATCAGAAGCCTACCAGCGTGAGATGGATCGCGCTGTGGGTGGCTCGCCAGCCCCAGCTGGGCCCAGCCGCCTGGGCGCGGTCCAGCAGCGCGGCGTGGCCATCGCCAACCTATTCGGGGCAAATCACCCTATGTACGCCATGCCTGCGGAGAACATTCGAGCCGCCCAGGCAGCGGCGGACGAGCTGGACAACTTCGAGGGTGAAGAGCGCCGCCTGATGACGGAGCGAGTCCAGCGGCTCCTCGATGCGGCTGCCTCGCAGAACGAGACCGGCTGCCACACAGAGGCGCCGCAGCGACAAAACAACGACCCGCCTCCACGCCGAGACCTAGGCGCGACGTCTCGGACGCCGACTGGCGGCACCCGAGGAAGGAAAGACAAGGATCTGGCTGTCAGCCACGGTCGGACTCGCATTACCATAGAGCGCGACCAAGACGGCCGCCCGAGAGCAGTGGAACGATGGGACAACTTTCCGCCTCCTCCTCCTCGCAAGGAAAGGCGAGTCTCCCCGCCGCCTGTTGACCATCCGACTCTCGGCGACCGCCTTGGCCGCCGAGAGGGAGTCGGAGAAAACGACGCCCGCCACTGGATCGACCGACTTCACCGATCCCTGGCGCTGGAAGAAGAAGACGAGTTGGGTCCGCCTTGTTTCGGGCCCCGCATTCGAGACGAGCCCTTTCCCAAAGGGTTCACACTCCCAAGAGACACGCCCAAGTACACCGGCTCCGTGAAGCCAGAGGACTGGCTGGTTGACTACTCCACGGCCGTCAATATAGCGAACGGCAACAAGTGTGTTGCTGTAAAATACGTTCCGCTCATGCTCCAGGGCATGGCCCGGACATGGATGAACAGCTTGAAGCCCCGCAGCATCAACAGCTGGGTCGACTTCACCGATGCATTCGTCCGCAACTTCAAAAGCACGTACAAGCGTCCTCCCAAACCTCGCCAGCTTTCCTTGTGCGTGCAAGGCCCCAACGAGTCGACTCGCGACTACCTCACGCATTGGGCCGAGCTCCGGAACTCTTGTGAGGGCGTGCACGAGGTGCAGGCTATCGAGTACTTCACCGCTGGGTGCAGAGAAGGCACCCTCCTCAAGCACAAGCTCCTTTGCGACGAGCCAGAGACCCTCGACGAGCTGCTGATCATAGCAGACAAGTATGCCACGGTCGACTCCTCCATGAAGGCGGAGATTCAAGTTAGTGCGACTGGCAAAGTGGCCCCTCGGGCTCCTAGAACTCCGGCTGGAGATGCCAGTCGGCGACTGCAGCCAAGCGACCACAAGCGCAAGGCCCCGCAGCCGGCTTCCAGCAGCCGGCATGTGGCGACATTCGAAGACCAGCAGCCGGATGGGCAGCCTCCACCCAAGCGACAGAAAGGCGGCAAGCCCAACTAGTTGCCAGCTTTCTCATATGAGCAGACTCTGGATGGTCCTTGCAAGTTCCACAGCAGCGCGAAGTCGTTGAATCACACCACCCGGAAGTGCCACTGGCTCACCAGGATCGCCAAAGGAGATGGTCTCCTGCCTCCCTCGCCTGCTAGGCAGCAGCCTCCGCCTCCACCCCAGCAGTCGGCTGTTAGGCCAGTCGGCGCAGTACAAGACGAGTACCCCGAAGAGCACGGAGCCTATGTGGTATTTACCAGCGTGGCTGACGATCGACGCAGTAGGCGGCTGCAGCAGCAAGAGGTGAATGCAGTAGCATCAGAGACACCAGAATTCATGCACCGGTCCGAGAAGTCTATCAGCTGGAGCAGAGCTGATCACCCAGAGGTGATGCCGAGTCCGGGCTCCTATGCCTTGGTCTTGGATGCCACCTTTGCCATAGATAGACGAGCTGCTCGTTTCTCGCGAGTTCTGATAGACGGAGGCAGCAGCATCAACATCCTGTACAAGGACACCATGGAGAAGTTGGTAATCAAGCAAAGACAGCTTCAGAATAGCCGGACTGTGTTCCACGGCATTGTTCCTGGACTTTCCTGCTCACCAATCGGCAAGATCCTGATTGACGTCCTCTTTGGAGACAAAGATCACTTCCGCCGAGAGTCAGTTTGGTTTGAGGTGGTGGATCTCGAGATCCCATACCATGCATTACTTGGCCGACCCGCCCTGGCCAAGTTCATGGCGGTCCCCCACTACGCCTACCTCAAGATGAAGATGCCTAGTTCCAAGGGGATTCTAACCGTACCCGGCGAATATCAAAAGTCGTCTGCCTGTGCGACTGAAAGTAGTCGGTTGGCCGAGTCCCTGGTGATCGTGGCCGAGAAGTGGCTCCTTGACCGGGTCATGGCGATGGCCGGCAAGCAACTAGAGGTGTCGCCTAACCCCAAGGAGTCGGAGGCTGAGGGTTCGTTCAAGCCGGCCAAAGAGACAAAGAAGATACCCTTGGATCTGGAGCACCCAGAGAGGTACGCTGTCGTGGGCGCAAACCTCGACAGCAAATAGGAAGGCGAGCTCGTCGATTTCCTCCATGAGAATCGGGACATCTTCGCATGGTCCCCCAAAGACATGCCAGGTGTACCGATGGAATTCGCCGAGCACAAGTTACATGTCTGATCTGATGCAAAGCCAGTCAGGCAGCCCTTGCGCCGCCTATCAGAAGAAAAGAGAAGAGTTGTCGGAGAAGAGATAACCCGACTCCTAGCAGCCGGCTTCATTATGGAAGTATTCTTTCCAGAGTGGCTAGCCAACCCGGTCCTGGTACTGAAGAAGAACAAGAAGTGGCGAATGTGTATTGACTACACAAGCCTCAACAAGGCTTGCCCCAAGGACCCGTTTGCTTTGCCAAGAATTGATCAGGTGATAGACTCCATAGCCGGATGCGAGCTTTTGAGCTTCTTGGATGCATATTCAGGATATCACCAGATCAAGCTGAACCCGGCTGACAGACTGAAGACCGCCTTCATCACACCATTTGGAGCCTTCTGCTACCTAACCATGACGTTCGGCTTGAGGAATGTCGGCGCCACCTTTCAGCGTTGCATGCAGAAGTGCCTCCTCAAGCAACTCGGCAGAAATGCCCACGTTTATGTGGACGATGTGGTGGTGAAGACGGAGAAGCGTGGAACACTGCTGGAAGACCTCAAGGAGACCTTTGAGAACCTGCGTCGATTCCAGATCAAGCTCAACCCTGAGAAGTGTGTCTTCGGAGTACCAGCCGGCCAACTCCTTGGCTTCCTGGTCTCTGAACGCGGCATAGAGTGCAACCCTGTAAAGATCAAGGACATCGAGAGGATGGAGGTACCCAGCCAACTGCTGGACGTGCAAAAATTCACTGGCTGCTTGGCGTCCATCAGCCGATTCATCAGTCGGCTGGGCGAGAAAGCTCTCCCCTTATATCAGCTTATGAAGAAGACCACTTTTTTTCGAATGGAACCACAAGGCGGACGAAGCCTTTCTCCAGTTAAAGAAGATGGTGACTACTCCACCCGTTCTGGCGGCTCCGACTCCTAAGGAGCCCATGCTCCTATACATCGCCGCCACCAGCCGGGTAGTCAGCACAATCATTGTAGTGGAGCGCAAGGAGGAAGGCAAGGCACTACCTATCCAGAGACCGGTATATTACCTGAGCGAAGTGCTGTCGACCTCCAAGCAGAACTACCCCCACTACCAGAAGATGTGCTATGGCGTGCACTTTGCCGCCAAGAAGTTAAAGCCTTACTTTCAAGAGCATCCAATCACTGTGGTCTGCACGGCCCCACTTGTCGAGATCATCGGAAGCCGAGATGTTTCTGGCTGAGTGGCCAAATGGGCCATAGAGCTGGCTCCCTACACCATCTACTACCAGCCCCGCACCGCCATCAAGTCACAAGCACTGACCGACTTCCTCGTCGACTGGGCCGAGACCCAGTACCTACCACCAGCGCCCGACTCCACCCATTGGCGGATGCATTTCGACGGCTCCAAGATGCGCACCGGCTTGGGAGTCGGCGTTGTCCTCACTTCTCCTAAAGGCGACAAGCTCAAATACGCACTGCAAATCCACTTCGCCGCCTCCAACAACGTCGCCGAATACGAGGCGCTCATTCACGGGCTCCGGCTTGCCAAAGAACTTGGCATTCACCAGATCCTGTGTTATGGCGACTCGGACTTAGTGGTCCAGCAGTCGTCCAGCGACTGGGACGCCAAAGATGCAAACATGGCGAGTTACCGTTTCCTCGTGCAGCAACTCAGTGGATATTTCGAGGGGTGCGAGTTCCTCCATGTGCCAAGAAACGACAACGACCAAGCAGATGCCCTGGCACGAATCGTCTCTACCCGCCAAGCAATACCATCCGGCGTCGCCCTTCAGCGCCTCCTCAAGCCGTCTGTCAAGCCTTCACCAAAATCAGACTCCATCTTTGTGCCGGCTCCCTCTGAAGAAGTCGGATCCGACTCCAGAGCCCCAGCAGATGGTACGAGGATTTTGGCAGATGGCTCCAAAGCCGCCACAGTCGAAGCCGACCCAGGGACTGCGGAACCCGTCCCGGGGACTGCGGCGGCTAGCCCGAAGACTCCAGAACTCGGCCCGAGGGCTGCACCAGTCGGCCCGGGGACTTCATTAATCCAGCAAGCAATTGCTGACTCCAGCCCGCCGCCTCCCAGCCCAGCCGCCCTCGTCCAAGTCGCAGTTTTGGCAGTCGAAGAAATAGCAGCACCCTCATGGGCCCATCCCATCCTCAAATTCCTGGTGAGCAAAGAGCTGCCGACTGATGAAACCTCAGCTCGGCAAGTACAACGCCGAGCGGCAGCCTACACCATAGTCAACAGAGAGCTGGTCAGGCGCAGCGTCACTAGTGTCTACCAATGCTGCATAGAGCCAGAGCAAGGCCAAGCAATTCTCAAAGACATCCATCAAGGCGAGTGCGGCCACCATGCGGCTTCAAGAGCACTCGTCGCCAAAGCCTTCCGACACGGTTTCTTTTGGCCAACGGCCTTAGAAGAGGCCAAGGAATTGGTCCAAAAATGCAAAGGGTGCCAGAAGTTCCGCTCCAAGCCGCATCAGCTGGCTTCTGCACTCAAGACCATCCCCATTGCCTGGCCCTTCGCAGTTTGGGGCCTAGACATGGTGGGACCATTCAAGACGGCATGAGGTGGCTTAACTCACTTGCTTGTCGCGGTGGACAAGTTCACCAAGTGGATAGAAGCGAAGCCAATCAAGAAACTGAATGGTCCGACTGCCGTGACTTTCATCTCCGACATCACAATTCGGTACGGCGTACCACACAGCATCATCACCGACAACGGCACGAACTTTGCCAAAGGCGCCTTGGCCCGTTTCTGCGCGACACAGGGCATCCGACTGGACCTAGCGTCCGTCGCCCATCCACAGTCAAACGGCCAGGTGGAGCGAGCAAACGGCCTCATCCTGTCCGGCATCAAGCCCCGACTGGTCGAGCCTCTGGAGTGCTCGGCTGGCTGCTGGCTCGATTAGTTGCCAGCCGTCCTCTGGAGTCTGCGCACGACTCCAAACAAGTCAACCGGCTTCACGCCTTTCTTCCTTGTCTACGGTGCTGAAGCCGTCATCCCAATGGACATAGAGTTCGATTCCCCGCGAGTCACCATGTACACCGAGGAAGAAGCAAAAGAAGCACGTCAAGACGGCGTCGATCTGCTGGAAGAGGGCCGACTGTTGGCACTCAGCCGGTCCAGCATCTACCAGCAGAGCCTGCACAGATACTACAGCAGGAAGGTCAGGCCGAGATCTTTCCAAGAGGGCGACCTTGTGCTCCGACTGATCCAGCGAACAGCCGGCCAGCACAAGCTGTCGGCTCCTTGGGAAGGCCCCTTCATCGTCAGCAAAGTACTGGGCAACGACTCCTACTACCTGATCGACGCTCAGAAGCCCCAAGCACGCAAGAGGGACGACTCCGGCAAAGAGACAGAGCGGCCATGGAATGCAAATCTCCTCCGAAAATTTTACAGTTAAACGCAGTATGTACCACGCTACCTTTTGTATTAAAAGTACCAAGACTTCGGGCCCCCGAGAAGAGCTCGGGACTGCCCTCTTTTATCTATATGATAAGAATTATGCCTTCGAGTATATTACTCTTTGTTATGCCGCTTGGCATCGGGTTCGACTAGTCGGCCCGGGGACTTGCCGCCTTGCGCTATGAAATGCTTCCTGGAGCCGGACAAGTAGTGTGTGGCGCCTAAGCCGTCTCCTGTCAGAAGCCGCAGCTCGCAGAGCGACTGTCTGGTGGGCAGGAGTAAGGAAGAATGGGTGTCCACATGAAAAATGGCTAAGGACTCAAAGCATAAACATAGCTTAAAGCCGGCTTCCAGCCTTTTTTGCAAACCGACTCTTGAACAATCGGCTTGCCGCCTTCTATCCGACTTACTAAACAACTCTAAAACGGCTAAGTACCTGCCTTCCCAAAGTGACCAAGAATTTGATCCAGCAGCAGTCCGCAGAGCGGCTGTCCGACTGACAAAAACGGCAACTGAGGGAAGGCGGCAAAAGAAAAAGCCAAAAGAGCAATGAACAAAGTTAGAAGTCGGATGAGTATTTACATAACAAAGGCCCTTGGCCGAATCTTTGAGCAGAATTTCAAAATACACCCCGCGGGTGGAATTGTGCGAATTAACAAGTTCTTCAAAGACTATTAAAACAGATAAAACAAAGATAAGGCGGCAGCCTAGGAGGCGGCAGACGGGTTCGGAGGATCGGAGGAGACGGCGGTGTTGGATGTTGGGGCGGCCGGCTGGGCGGTCTCGGCTTGATCACCTCCGGCGGCAGTCGGCTCGGGCGGGCACGGCTCGTTGCTGGAAGTGCGGTCGAGCTGAGGCTGGCCGTCCGCTCCGTCTTCCGGTGCCTCCGTCTCGCTTCCATCCTCCGTCTCGTCTTCCTCCTCGACGCTGGAGCCGACCACCTCCGCCGAGTCCTCGACGTAGTCTGGGTTCATCCCAAACCACTCCGGCGGTACCTCCCCGCCATCTTCATCCCACTCGGGGACAAAGATGTTGGTGTCGGTGTACTCGGCGATCGCCACCGCATGCTTGACAAGGGCGTCTTCCGCGGCTGCCAGCTCTGGCTGGGCCTCTGACCGGAGTGTGGCCAGCCGGTCTAGGTCCAGCCCCGGATACCATGCCTTGACAAATTCCAAGGCTCGGCGCGCTCCAGCCCGGGCCGAGGAATCCTTCCAGGCCTCAAGACGGCCAGCCGCGACCTCCAGCCAGTCGGCAGTCCGACTAGGGGTGCGCGGAGCCTGCACGTTTGGCCATAGGGCGGCGATCGCTTGGGCGCCGACACGTTGAAGCCGGCGCAGCATCCGGTGGGCCGGCCGCAGACGAGCCCCAATGCTCAGAATATGCTCGTCAAGGGTCCGGGGGGCATCGGCGGCGATCTCCGCGCCATCCGCCCTCCGCTCCTCGCGGTCAGCCTTGATAGCTTGAATGGCGGCCTGCGAGTGGCCGGGGAAGAAGTCTACCAAGACGGAAAGAATGAAGAACAAGTCAAAAAACCAGGAGTCGGCTCGACCTATAGTCGGCGGCTCGAAGAAGAAAAGCAAAGAAGCTCACCGTTGACGAGGTCCTCGATCTCGTGGAAGCCGGAGGCCAGCATTGCCTCCTTGTCAGTCCAGGAGGAGCGCTCACTCGCGAACTCGGCCAGGAGGGTGGCCTCCGCCTCTTCTGCCTTCTTCTGCGTCTTCTTAAGCAGCTCCTTCTGCTCTGCCAATTGTGCGCCCAGCAGATCACGCTCTGCGGCGAGCATGCTGCACTCCTCCCCCTTAGCGCGCAATGCGGTATTGGCTTCGCTCAGCTGCTGTTGAAGAGTGGCATTGGCCTCTAAAGAGAAAGAAGAAGGAGGGTGTTAGGTCATCAAGAAAGAAGGTCGTCGGGGAGATCCGGCCCGACTGCTCGGCAGTCGGCCCGAATCTCGGGGACTACAGCCCGCGGGTGCGCCAGTGCGCCCCCGCAAAGAAGAAAAAGGACTCACTCCGGCTCTCCGACAATTCGGCGGTCCTCTTGCCCAGCTCTTCAACGTTGCAGTGGTGACACGGAGGTTGTGATAGTCCTATGACAAGTATTTCAGACAAAAGTTTTTTTTTCGAGAAAACACAAAAGACTTTTGCGTTTCATTGTATTGAAAAGAAGGGGTTTGGTACAATCCTCCTAGGAGGTAGATTTACAAGGTGAGTACAGGCACACTAGTGAACATCCCAGGTCTGTGGCAAGATAGCCCGGAGCCCGAAGGCTCCCTCTCTGACCCAGAGTGCGGCCTCTTCCTTAATCCTAGCAGTTAGGGAGGTAACCGACGGTGGTGTGCCTTCAAACACGCATCCATTGCGATGCTTCCAGATCATCCAAGGGACAAGCAAGGCAGCGGAGGCCAATACCTTGTGCATAGGTTTAGGGGTGTCATGTTTTGCAGAGCGCCACCAGTCATGGAGAGTGGCACCATCAGTGGGCAGCAGGCAGGAGAGGCGTAGCCATGAGAGGATCTCGTGCCACACTACCGGCTGAAAGGGCACTCCAGGAGTAGATGGTGAATCGTCTCCGGGGCCTGATCGCAAAGTGGGCAGCGCTGTGGGTGCGGCGGGTTGCGTCGCGCTAGGCGGTCGGCCGTCCAGCACCGGTCGAGGTTGGCAAGCCAGTGGAAGAAGCATACCCTAGGCGGTGCCCAGCACTTCCATGTAAGCTTCCAAGCCTGGCATCTGGTTGAGCCATGAAAAGTGGCAAGGTATGCAGACTTGGCGGAATACTCGCTGTTCGCGGTCCACTTCCAGCGAATGCGGTCTGGTGCGTCGCTGAGGGCAGTTTCGGTGAGCATGTGCCAAAGGCGTAGGTATTCTCCAATCTCTGGGATGCCAATCATGCCGTGGATGTCCGTGGCCCATTGGTTCGCATGAAGGTCGTCCACAACAGTTCTGGACTTGCGACGTCGTTTGGGGATGAGAGCATAAAGGAGAGGCGCGATCTCGTGAACCGCACGCCCGTTGATCCATCTGTCCTCCCAAAACAGGGCGTGTTGGCCATCGCCAATAGTCATGGCAGTGGAGGCGAAGAAGAGCGTGCGCTCCTCGGGCACGAATTGCAAGTCAAGGCCGCTCCAGGCCCTGCTATCGTCAACTCGGCTGAGCCATTGCCACCGCATGCGAAGGGCGAGGCCGGTGCGCTCGAGGTCGTGAACACCGAGGCCGCCGAACTGGATAGGCCGACAGACGCGCCGCCAGTTGACGTGGCAATTGCCGCCATTGGCCTCGGCGCGGCCAGCCCAGAGGAATCCTCTTTCAATCTTCTCCAAGAGTTTGATGGTCTTCTTTTGCGGCGCAAGCACAAGTAGCTGACGTATGGGGATCGCGTTCAAGACCGCCTTGACGAAGGCAAGGCGGTCGGCTTTGTTCATGAGCCAAGCTTTCCAGGAGGGTAACTTCCCAGCGACTTTGTCGACGATGGGTTGGAGCTGGGCAGCAGTGGGGCGACGCAGCATGAGCGGGATGCCCAAGTAAGTGAGCGGGAATTCGACGATGGGGCATCCCAGGTGCGCGACAACATGAGCAGCGTCCACGGTGTCGCAGCGAATGAGGGCCGCAACGCTCTTCTGGAAGTTCACGTGCAGGCCGGAGGCGCGCCCAAAGAGCTGCAAGATCTCCTTCACCGCCACAATCTCATCCGGCGAGGGGTGGCATAGGAGAATTATGTCATCGACGTAAAGGGATATGGTAGGAATGGCGCGGCGCGGGTGGAGCTGCTGCATGACCCGGAGCTCGATCGCGCGATGGAAGAGCCTGCCCAACATATCGACAGCCAGGACGAAGAGCTGCGGGGAAACTGGATCACCTTGGCGCAGTCCACAGCGGTGCCAAATCGCTGGTCCGGGGTTGCCATTGAGGAGAACCTTGGTGCTGGCCGACGACAGGAGAAGGGCGATCCAATCAAGGAAGCGGTTGCCGAAGCCATGGCATCGCAGCACCTCAAACAGGAAAGGCCACGAGACAGAGTCGAAAGCCCGCGCCAAGTCAAGCTTCAGAATCACGCGAGGGGCACCAAGTTGATGCAAAAGCCACGTGGATTGACGCACAAGGATGAAGTTGTCGTGAAGACTTCGCCCAGGGATGAACGCGTTCTGGACGTTGCTGACAAGATTGTTGAGCTTGGGGGCTAGGCGGAGCGAAAGCAGCTTGGCCAAGACCTTGGCAACAATGTGAATTAGGCTTATGGGCCTATAATCCCCCAGGCCATTGGCATCGGCGCGCTTGGGGAGGAGCGTAATTAGCGCCTGGTTAAGGCAGCTAAACCCGCGGCCACGCAGCGCATAAACCTGGTCGAAGACACATCGGAGGTCGTGCTTGATGACCGGCCAGCAGGAGCAGAGGAACTCCGCGGTGAAGCCGTCCGGGCCGGGCGCCTTGCGAGACGGCAAGCTTTTGATGGCTTGCCAAATCTCATCTTCACTGAATGGCGCGTCGAGGTCCTCCAGGTTTGAGGGCTCAATGAACTGCGACAGGTCAATGGTGCAGTCACGTGGCACGTCTGTCCCAATCCGGCTGTCGAAGTGCTCGAATGTGGCCGCGGCCATGTCGCTGGATCAGTGAGCACGGCGCCATCGACAGAGATGCCATGGATCCAGTTCTTCTGCTTGTGGTACGTGCACAGGCGATGGTACAACGTGGTGTTCGCGTCGCCGTCTTTGAGAGATGCAATGCGTGCGCGCTGCCGGGCGATCGTCCGCTCAAGGGAAGTAAGGCCAAGGTAGGAGAGCTTGATCTGACGACGCAGCCATTCTTCATGCGGTGATAGGGCGCACTGTTCTTGCGCGGCGTCGAAGCGGAGCAGCAGCTCGCGAGAGATCGCAAGCTGGTCTCGCACGTTACCAACGGAACGCGCGCTCCAGCTGGTGAGTTTACGCGTTGTGGCCTGCATGCGCCGTTTGAAACGCCGGAACGGATCGGCGTCATCCACCGAATGCCACGAGGTCGCCACGATCTCCGGGAAACCGGCGAGGCGAGTCCAGTACTCCTCAAAGTGGAATCGTCGGTGCGCTGATGGGAGAGGCGAGCAATCGAGCAAAAGGGGGGAGTGATCCGAGACGACCGAGGCGAGGCAACGCAGGTGGCATTCGACGTGAAGCTCATCCCAGTCCGTGGAACACAGTACCCGATCGAGATGGGCCAAGGTGGGCGGGCTCTGCTCATTGGACCACGTATAGCGCCGGCCGCTGAGGTAAATCTCCTTGAGCGCGAGGTCGTTGAGGACGCGTCGGAAATGCCCCATCATTCTCCGATTGAGATTGCCGTTGTTCTTGTCCTCATCACGGTAGATCATATTGAAGTCTCCGCAGATGAGCCATGGACCGGGGCAGGCGTCGCGGATGTCGCGGATCTCCTGCAGAAAAGCGATATTGGCATTGTTGTCCTGGGGGCCATAGACGATAGAGAGCCACCACGGCACGCTTGTGCCACCAAGGGTCGTAACCCGGGCGGAAATGGTGTTGGTGGTGAACATCGGGTCCGTGATCGACACGTCCCGGCTCTTCCACGCCAGCAGGATCCCGCCACGGGTGCCGCTCGCTGGGAGGTAAACATATTCATCAAACTCAGATCCCAACGCCTCAAGGACAGTCGATGAGTAGACGAATTCCATTTTAGTCTCTTGGAAGCAAGCGATCGAAGCGCTGGAAGTTACAACAAGCGAGCGAACTGTCGTACGCCTAGCACGGGCGTTGAGGCCGCAAACGTTCCAATTGATGATTTTGAGGCCGTGATCCATTAGGAAGAGGTCGAAGAATGGGCGCGCATCGGTGCGGCTAGGCCTCGATCGGGCTGCCCGAGATCACCATGGTGACAGGCGCCGTGGACGGGTCAGCAGGTAGCACACGGCCTATAAGCGTGGCAATGGCCGTCAACACGGCATGAGAAAGGGGCGTAGCAAAGACCCCATTGTATGCCTTCATGGCCTCGGCGGAGATCACTTGATCGGTGCCGATGATGCCAAGGGTGTGCAGTATCTGGACCTGCGCACGGCGCTCAGCGGTGGGCGGTGTGCTGGGCTTGGTCTTCGCAGTAGTGGCAGATCATCCGCGGCGTGGCGAGAAGTTCAGGGGCTGTCGGCGTCGTTTGCGCGCAGGGTTGGGCAGGGCAGAGCAAGTCTGCTTTGTTGCCGCTGCGAGGAAGTCTCCAAGGGTCCAGGAGCTGACAGGGGCCGGTTGTCTGGTGCGTCGCAGAGTGATTGGCGGTGTGGCAAAACGCCCTGCGTTGCGCATCTGAGGTGCATGGGACACAGGGGTGGATTGCAGCGTTGACGGGCTTGGGGGAGCAGGCCTGCTGGCATGAGCATCAGGAGGCGTGGGCCTTTGCAATATGCGTCTGGGTTCCTGGGCCGCCGGGGAGGGGCAGCCCAAATCAGCGTCCCCGATGGCGGCGGCAGGATGGGGCTCAGGCGCGATGAGTTGCACCATATGATCCGCGTCCCGCGTAGCCGAGGAGGGGCTGACATGCAGCTCAGACAGGGCCACGGGGGTGGACAAGGGCGCAGCATCACGCGTCGCAGTGGCGGTGCCGGCCTGCAAAGTGGCGGGGCCGGCATGCAAAGCAGCAGGAACTTCATTGGCCACAGGAGCTGACGAGGGCAAAGCATCGCTTTGCCCCGACAGCGGATCAGCCTCGGGAGCCACAGGAAGCGGGGCCGGGACCTCACTGGCAGAGGATGAGCTGTCCGGATCCCCAAGCGCGCAAGCATTGGCCGAGGTGGGTCCATCACCAGTTTGGATGTCTCCCTGCGCACATGGCGACACGCAAGACTGGGCCGTTATGGGCCCGACTGCAGGAGGAGGAGTGTGGGAGGGCGCCAATTGGCTGTTGCCAGCTGTCGAGGTGGCAAGCACCACCGCAAGGGTGGGCAACCCGGTCGGCCTGGGATCCGCTGCAGCTGCAACTTTGGCCAGCGCAGCCTGAATCCTGGCCCGCTTTTTCTTTCCGCCCGCTTTCCTCTTTTGGCTTTGCGACTAGGGGGGTGGGCCCCCGCATGCGGCCATGCATCCATGCATCTGGCACGGGACGGTACGGGCGGAGGCGCATGAGCAGCCGCGGCGGCGTGGGACGCCAGCCAGCCAGGGTCGACCGCCACGCCATCGGCCCGTAGGCGACCTCTGGAGCAAGTCCAGCCAGCGGAGTCAACCGCCATGCCGTCGGCGCGTCCGTCGGGGGCGGAGGTTGGCCGGCGACGTTTCCGGCCACGGCGGCGTTGCTGCCCGCGTCCGTGGCCACGGCTAGCGGCGTCGTGCGCGCAGCCACGCGCATCGCCATCGCCATTGCCATCGCCATTGACAGCGTCATCAGCCACCCTAGGAAGGGCAGCGGACCTCACTAGCCGGATGGAGATGGGGTACTCCAGAGTGTGGACGGTCGGAGGCATGTCAGGGCGGATGCCGGGGACTTGCTCGACAATCTCCAAGATGGCATCCCGGCGAATGGAGGCCAAGTCCCGCACGCGCCCGGTGAGCCGGAATGTGGCCAGGTCAGCACAAGAACGCGTATCCGGGTGCAGCCGCTCAACCCAACAGCCAGCCCCAAGGATGTGCTCGGCCGTGGCTAGGTGCCATGCCTGCGCCGGGATGCCGCGGAGCTCGAGCTGCACAGAGTATGCAAAGCTCCCAGCAGTGGCGTGGGCGAGCTTGCACCAAGGGCGGAGCAGCAAGGTAAAGTGGGCGGCGTTGATGAGGTGGTCGCCGGCCATCCGGTCCATGAGCAGCCGCGAGGAGAAGATAATGAGAAAATCCTCCGGGGCGTGCTTGTGCACAGTGAAGTCGCCAGGCAGCAGGTCGAACATGGCATGCAAGGTTGCCTCCACGTCGGCCGGGGAGACAGAGGGCCTGGTGCCGGTGATGGTGGCCACCATGCCGCGCGCAAGAACCTCCTCCGCCTCCTCCATCTCGATGGACCGAGCAATGGTGACACGCACCGACGCAGAGGCAGGCGGCGGGGGCGGCGGTGGGGTGCTGCATGGCAGAGAGGCGTCACGGGGGAGTTGGGGAGGGGGGTTGCACGGCGGGGTGCCTGGTGCTGCGTGACGGTGAGCCGCCGGAGGCTGCGCACGGTGGTCACCAGGCAGCAGCTGGATTCGTGGCCGGAGATGAGGCAACGACGGCAGCGCACGGGGTTGGTGCAGGCCCGTACCCGATGCCCGGCCTCCAGGCACCTGAAGCACAGGCCGGCGACCTCCTTGGGCGATGGGCTGCGACGGTGGCGATGGGAGGGAGGGGTGGCCGCGCGTCGTGCGCGCGGGCGACAGTTCCTCCGCCGCGGCTGCTGGAATCCATCGGCGTCGAGCACAGGGCCTCCATTGACGCGGTGGACCTCCGAGCGTGGTCCCAGGCGAGCGGCGGCCGGAACGCGGGCGGCCGACGCGGTCGAGCGGAGCGGCACCAGGGCCGAGGAGGCAGGGGCCGGGCGCGGCGCGACCGGCGAGGGGGGGAGCGTGGGGCCGGCGGGGTGCTAACGGCCTCGCGGTAGGAGCGCGAGTCAGAGGACTCGCCCGCAGAACCGCTCCAGTGGATGCGACCGTCGGGGCTGGAGTCGCCGGAACGGGCATCGGCGGAGGCCATGTCTAGGGGGGAAGGGAAGGGTAGGGAAGGAGGGCTACCGGTGGGGATTCGACGGCGGCGAGGCTGGTGGGGGGCTAGGCTAGGCTAGGGAGCGGGTAGGGGAGCGGGACTGCTTCAGACAAAAGTCAGTACCTAGAACTCGCCAATTGGAGTTCTGGGCCGCCTGCTCAGCAGCTGGCCCGAAACTCGGGGACTACACCCAGTGGGTGCGCTGGCGCGCCCCCACAAAGAGGAACAAGAAAACAAAGACAAAGGAGAAAGCATACCCGGATGGCTGCCCGCGACACCAGGTGCGCCTTGGTGCAATTCTGGGTAGCGTCGCTCTCAGCTCGCAGCTTTGTCTGGACATCCAGAAGCGCCTGGTTCAGCGGGCCCGTGCCGCCTCCTCACACCCACCCAATGGGCGCGGCGCTTGTCGCTTCAGCGTCTGGATCGTCGAGCTGGCGGTGCCGGTCTCCAAGGGGCGTGGCGCCGAAGTCGCCTTCTCAAGACAGCGGCGCGTTGGCGAGCCGACTTGAAGGAGTAGCCTTGCCACGGCCTCATCTTTAGTCGGCGGCAAGGGCGGGCCCGCCGGCTGTTTGCCTTGCGCGCTCCTAGACGGCGGGGGGGGCGGCGGTGGCGGCACGACCGCGTCCGGCATGGAGGCGTCGCCGCTGCTTCTCTCCATGATCGGGAGCTCGCCGCCGGCTTCCCCTGACTGCCCCGTGAACTCCGGGGGCGGCGGCACAGAGTTCAGAGGGGTGACGAACACCGTCGGCTGCCGATGCGCAACTTCCTTAGCCTGCCGCCTTGCCGCAACGGCGGCCTCGGCCTCCTCCAGCTTTTTCAGGGCGGAGGCCTCCGCCTTCTCGGCCTCCGCTTTCTCCCGGCGGGCGGCCTCTTCCTCCTCGCGCTTCTCCTGCGCGTTCCGCTCTGTCGGTCAATCCGCCGAGTAGTGGCAGACGTCTCCGCCGACCCCATAACGGAGGCGGTGGCAACCCTCTCAAGAGTGAGGGGAGCCCTGAAGTGAGGGAAGCATATGAAAGACTCAGACAAGATCAACAAAGAGAAAATAAAGATAAGGGATGGAGGCGCTTACGCAGAGACCAGCGGCGGCTTCTTCATTTCCTTGCGGAAGCGGTTGGCTTTCGCGGCCGCCTCTTCCCGCTTGGTCACGGCGGCCGCTCCCTTAAACTTCTTCGACTGGCCACCAAGCATACTCAGCCTGGCCCGGCGCTTCTTTGCGCCGCCTTGAGCGTCCAAGACGGCGGAGGAACTCGCGCCTGGCTGGCCAGCCTTTGGCTGGTGACGCGGGGCAACTTCCCCCTCAGCATCGTCATCAGGCCAGTCGGCGAAAGTGGCCGTAGGCCTGGAGCCGCCTGCTTCCCCTCCTCCTCCCTCGGCGTCGGCCTCCATGGCCGCCGCCCCCAAGTCAGGATCGTCGACGTCGCTCTCCGCCCGATCGGGGACAAACTGACGAGTCGGCCCCATGGTGCCGGCCGAAGGAGGGACGAGAGGGTTCTGATTCAGAACCAAAACGGTCTGACTGGACAAGTCGGACTCGGCAACAAAAGAAATAGAAGAAGAGGGAAGACGACTTACAATAGGCGGGGGGTTGGCGCGTGAGTACAGCTCATTGCCGAATCGCCAATCCACCGAGAGACCGCAGTTCGCGATGTAGTTCACCGTGTTCGCTACCTCCACGTGAGGCTTGTCCTTGGAACACATCCGACTCGGGTCCCGATGACCGCTCATCTGGCAGATCAGGTGAGGTCGGCCTTGGAGTGGGAGGACTCGGCGCGCCACGAAGGCGGCCAGCAAGTCAACCCCGGTCAATCCCTCCGACTATCAGCAGTCGGAGTCGCGCGACGGCGGCGGCACCAGCAGGAGACAACGTCTTGGCTCGGTGTGACCAGCTGGGGAGCCTTCCAGCCGGTGCGCCGGTTCGTAAGCCGGCAGGTTGACCCAGTCGCCTTCTGGGGTGACGTTCTTCACATAAAAGTAGGACCGCTGCCACATCTTCACCGACTTAATCAGCGCGATGGTGGGAAAAGGGTTGTCGGCCACTGATCTCCGCATCGCGATAAACGCCCTGCACTGGGCCGGCACGCCGGCGACGTGTGTGCCAAGCTTGGACTGGAAGAACTCACCCCAGAGCTCGATGGTGGGGAGGACGCCGAGGAATCCTTCGCACAGGGTGGCTAAGGCAGCCAGCAGCACCACCGTGTTCGGAGTAAGGTGGTGCGGCTGGAGCCCGTGGAACTCCAAGAAGGAGCGGAACAAGCCGCTCGCCGGCAGCCCCAGTCCACGCATAAGGTGCGAGCGGAATATGACCCGCTCGCCCTCCTCCGGCGCCGGCGATATTTCCCCCTCCGGCGCGAGGCGGACCCGCACTAAGCCCCTGCCGGGCAGCCGCCGTGTCTTCTGGAGGATCTCGACATCGTCGTCATCGACCTCGGAGCCGTCCCACACTCCGGAGCGCACAGCAGGAGGCGCGGCGGCGGAGGAAAAGCTCATCGCTGCGGGCGCGGCGTGGTTCAGAGTAGCGGCGGCGAGAGGAAGAAGAAGCAAGAAGGAGCGTAAGGGAGTAGGAAGGATGGGCGTGCGTGCTTCGCCGCCCCCCCTCCCCCCTCCCCCCGCCTACTTGTAGGCTTGTGGGCTGAGAAGCCGAGGGGGCGGTCGTGGGATTAACTGCGCCCAGGACCCCACCACCCCCACAATTTACCACACGAAGTTACCACATGCAATAACCGCGCGGGAACCCCAACCGTCCGCACGGCCACAACGGATCTGTTCACATGCCGAGGCGCGGTAGTGGCGGGCCCCGCCTGTTGGCCTGTCCCGCCGCGCGTGTGGGTGGGCAGACTAGCTCAGCCACGTGGCGCCTCGTGACAGGTCCACAACGGGCGGCCACCCGGAAGCTTATCAGGCACGCCGCCTGGACTCCGCCGCGGCGTTCAAACTTTTTAGGGGCAAGTCGGCCTTAAGCAAGTCCGGCTCCAACTAGTCGGCTTGATAGAAGACGGCTAGCGAGGCCCAGATCCAACCACCGGAAAGAAGAAACTATTGAGGCTCCTCGACATATCACCCTCGGTACCTCACCAGCTTCGGGGACTACTGTCGGAGTAATGGGCCACGGGTAGGCTAACCCAGGCCCAGAACCTTTCAAGGCATCGGGGCAGGCTGCACCCCTCAAGTCCTCAGGACGAAGAGCGGCCTTCCGAGAGTCGGCTGCGAGGCATCCGACTGCCCACTCGCGGCCGAGTCCCAGGGACGACTTCAGGATGAGCCGACTCCTGACTGGCGACTTCCAGAGAAGCCGGCCTTGGGGAGTCGGCCCGCGATGCCAACAACCCCCATGCCCTCATAAAGAGGGACGGGACGGGGAGTGGCCACAGTAAGGTCCACTCCCACCCCTTTCCAAGGGCAGGCATGGCTACAGTACGCCGTACCCGCGGAGATCTCCGCGGGGCGCGACACTGTTGCCATGCCGGCCCTGATGTCAGCCCCAGAGGGCGGAGTCCTGTGCCCACGACGGCCTGCCGGTACGACCCAGGGACGACGGGTCCCACTAGTCGGCGGGCGTACGGAGGACAGCGAGAGCGCCACCAGTCGGCCCGGTTGGGAGTCGGCCCCCAGGAGTCGGCCGGCCCCTCCCACGGGCCCCACGTGCCATTAACCAGACGTGACAAGGAGTGGCCACAGTGATCGCCCGCCAGACCGAGCCCGTGTCATTAGAGGCACGGCTATAGTAATCTACGGCCGGCAAGACCCGCCCGCGGCGGACGCGGCCTGTCGGCTCCGTACCAAGCCAGTCGGCGGGCCCCAGGAGTCCGCGGATAAGACGGCGGCCAGAGAGACTGATGGCTGGGCCCGCATCCAGCCGGATTACCATTGTACCCCTGGGGGGTAGGCCTATATAAACCCCCAGGGCACCCATGCAAAGGGTTGGAATCCATTAGCACTAGACCAGATCATATAGGAAGGAGAGAGCTAGCCTAGCCTTCTCCTACCTCCAGGAAACAGCTCAAGGAGCAACCGTGTACACACTTTGCCATAGTGATCATGCGGAGACCCCGCAGAGCAGCAGTAGGGGTATTATCTCCACGGAGAGCCCCGAAGCTGGATAAGATTCGCTGGCGTGCATGCCTTCGCCTTATCCCGTTTCCAGGCACCGGCGACGTTCTACTCGCCCCCACCATGATAAACCATCCTTTGGCATATGTCGCACCCAACCCCCGACAATATTATTCAATAAGATTTCAGCTTCATCTGGTGTTCTTTCCCTGAAAAGAGAACCAGCACAACTATCCAGGTAATCTCTGGAAGCATCGGTTAGTCCATTATAAAAGATATCAAGTATTTCATTTTCCTTAAGAGGATGATCAGGCAAAGCATTTAGTAACTTGAGAAGCCTCCCCCAAGCTTGTGGGAGACTCTCTTCTTTAGTTTGCACAAAGTTGTATATTTCCTTTAAAGCGGCTTGTTTCTTATGAGCAGGGAAATATTTAGCAGAGAAGTACTAAATCATATCCTGGGGACTACGCACACAACCAAGATCAAGAGAATTAAACCATATCTTAGCATCACCCTTTAATGAGAACGGAAATATTTTAAGGATATAAAAGTAGCGAGATCTCTCATCATTAGTGAACAGGGTAGCTATATCATTTAATTTAGTAAGATGTGCCACAACAGTTTCAGATTCATAACCATGAAAAGGATCAGATTCAACCAAAGTAATTATATCAGGATCAACAGAGAATTCATAATCCTTATCAGCAACACAGATAGGTGAAGTAGCAAAAGCAGGGTCAGGTCTCATCCTAGCATTTAGAGATTGCTTATTCCATTTAGCTAATAACCTTTTGAGTTCATATCTATCTTTGCAGGCTAAAATAGCTAAAGAAGCTTCTTGATCAAATAAATAACCCTCAGGAATAACAAGTGATTCTTCATCATCACTTTCATCTTCATAATCAGATTCAATATTTTCAATCTCTCTAGCCCTAGCAAGTCGTTCCTCAAGAAAATCACCAAGTGGCATAGTAGTATCAGGCATAGAGGTAGTTTCATCATAAGTATCATGTATAGCAGAAGTAGCATCATCAATAACATGCGACATATCAGAACGAATAGCAGAAGCAGGTTTAGGTGTCGCAAGCTTACTTATAACAGAAGGTGAATCAAGTGTAGAGCTAGATGGCAGTTCCTTACCTCCCCTCGTAGTTGAGGGATAAATTGTTGTCTTAGCGTCTTTCAAGTTCTTCATAGTGTCCAGCAAATATAAATCCCAAGTGACTCAAAGAATAGAGCTATGCTCCCTGGCAACGGCGCCGGAAATTAGTCTTGGTAACCCACAAGTATAGGGGATCGCAACAGCTTTCGAGGTTAGAGTATTCAACCCAAATTTATTGATTCGACACAAGGGGAGCCAAAGAATATTCTCAAGTATTAGCAGCTGAGTTGTCAATTCAACCACACCTGGAAACTTAGTATCTGCAGCAAAGTATTTAATAGCAAAGTAATATGATAGTAATGGTAACTGTAACAAAAGAGTAACAAAAGCAAAGTAATGTTTTTGGTATTTTGTAGTGATTGTAACAATAGCAACGGGAAAGTAAATAAGCGTAAACCAGTATATGGAAAGCTCGTAGGCATTGGATCAATGATGGATAATTATGCCGGATGTGGTTCATCATGTAACAATCATAACATAGGGCGACACAGAACTAGCTCCAATTCGTCAATGTAATGTAGGCATGTATTCCGAATATAGTCATACGTGCTTATGGAAAAGAACTTGCATGACATCTTTTGTCCTACCCTCCCGTGGCAGCGGGGTCCTAATGGAAACTAAGGGATATTAAGGCCTCCTTTTAATAGAGAACCAGAACAAAGCATTAGCACATAGTGAATACATGAACTCCTCAAACTACGGTCATCACCGGTAAGTATCCCGATTATTGTCACTTCGGGGTTAAGGGATCATAACACATAATAGGTGACTATAGACTTGCAAGATAGGATCAAGAACACTCATATATTGATGAAAACATAATAGGTTCAGATCTGAAATCATGGCACTCGGGCCCTAGTGACAAGCATTAAGCATAGCAAAGTCATAGCAACATCAATCTCAGAACATAGTGGATACTAGGGATCAAACCCTAACAAAACTAACTCGATTACATGATAAATCTCATCCAACCCATCACCGTCCAGCAAGCCTACGATGGAATTACTCACGCACGATGGTGAGCATCATGAAATTGGTGATGGAGGATGGTTGATGACGACGACGACGAATCCCCCTCTCCGGAGCCCCGAACGGACTCCAGATCAGCCCTCCCGAGAGGTTTTAGGGCTTGGCGGCAGCTCCGTATCGTAAAACGCGATGATTTCTTCTCTCCTATTTTTTTCTCCCCGAAAGCAGTTATATAGAGTTGGATTTGGAGTCGGGGGGCTTCCAGGGGACCCACGAGGTAGGGGGGCGCACCCCCCACCCTCGTGAGAAGGGTGTGGACCCCCTGGTATTCATATTTGGCGAGAATTTTTTATTATTTATTGTAAGATATTCCGTGGAGTTTTAGGTCATTCCGAGAACTTTTGTTTTCTGCACATAAAACAACATCATGGCAATTCTGCTGAAAACAGTGTCAGTCCGGATTAGTTCCATTCAAACCATACAAGTTAGAGTCCAAAACAAGGGCAAAAGTGTTTGGAAAAGTAGATACGTTGGAGACGTATCACCTACTAGATTGATCTTTCTTGCAATGGGATAAGTGCTTCGCTTTGGGTTCAATCTTGCGGTGTCCTTTCCCGGTGACAGTAAGGGCAGCAAGGCACGTATTGTATTGTTGCCATCAAGGATAACAAGATGGGGTTTTCTTCATATTGCATGAGTCTATCCCTCTACATCATGTCATCTTGCTTAAGGCGTTACTCTGTTTTTAGCTTAATACTCTAGATGCATGCTGGATAGCGGTCGATGAGTGGAGTAATAGTAGTAGATGCAGGCAGGAGTCGGTCTACTTGTCTCGGATGTGATGCCTATATACATGATCATACCTAGATATTCTCATAACTATGCTTAATTCTGTCAATTGCTCAACAGTAATTTGTTCACCCACCATAGAATACTTATGCTCTTGAGAGAAGCCACTAGTGAAACCTATGGCCCCCGGGTCTATCTTTATCATATTGATCTCCTACTACTTATTTACTTTGCTATTTACTTTGCCTTTATTTTACTTTGCATCTTTATCATAAAAATACCAAAAAATATTATCTTATCATATCTATCAGATCTCACTCTCGTAAGTGGCCCTATAGGGATTGACAACCCCTATTTGCGTTGGTTGTGAGGATTTATTTGTTTTGTGCGGGTACGAGGGACTCGCGCGTAGCCTCCTACTGGATTGATACCTTGGTTCTCAAAAACTGAGGGAAATACTTACGCTACTTTGCTGCATCATCCCTTCCTCTTCGGGGAAAACCAACGCAGTGCTAAAAGAGGTAGCAGTGTTATTCGTCGCAAGTTTCTTCATTCTAACAATCTTTCTGAGTTTCTTGACTTGACTGATATTCATGGACATCTCATTTGCCCATATGCAAAATAGGTCGAACATTGGATCTAAGCCTCTTACAGCAGGACCTACATGTGCAAGACCAAATTGTAAGAAACCTAAATATTAGAATGATTCCTGCAACAACACAATAATGTGTGATGTCTACTACGCAACTTTATTCTTGTAGACACGTGTTGGGCCTCCAAGCGCAGAGTTTTGTAGGATAGTAGCAATTTTCCCTCAAGTGGATGACCTAAGGTTTATCAATCCGTGAGAGGTGTAGGATGAATATGGTCTCTCTCAAACGACCCTGCAACCAAATACAAGAAATCTCTTGTGTCCCCAACACACCCAATACAATGGCAAATTATATAGGTGCACTAGTTCGGCGAAGAGATGGTGATAAAAGTGTAATATTGATGGTAGAGATGTATTTTTATAATATGAATAAATAAAAACAGCAAGGTAGCAAATAGTAAACAGGCACAAAAAACGGTGTTGCAATGCTTAAAAACAAGGCCTAGGGTCCATACTTTCGCTAGTGCAATCTCCCAACAGCGCTAACATAGTTGGATCATATGATTATCCCTCAAATTACAGCAAAGAATCACTCCCGAGTTCCTATTAGTGGAGAAAAAAGGTAGGAATTGTTTGTAGGGTGCAAAGCCACCTCAAAGCTATTCTTTCCGATCGATCTATTCTAGAGTTCGTACTAAAATAACACAAAGTTATTGTTTCCGTTCGATCTATCCTAGAGTTCGTACTAGAATAACACCAAAGCAGATTCATATTCATAATACTCAATCCACACAAAGAACTATAAAGAGATCCCGAAGTTTCCGTCGGAGAAAAACGTGCATCAACCCCTATGCATAGATTACCCCAATATCACTACGGGAATCTGCGAGTTGAATGCGATAACATATATCAAGTGAATCAATAAGATACCCCTATTGTCACCTCAAGTATTCATACCGCAAGACATATATCATGTGTTCTCATCTCTGAATATTCAATCCAACAAGACAAAACTTCAAAGGGTAAAGATTCAATTCATCACAACAAGAGTATAGAGGGAAGAAACATCATATGATCCGACTATATTAAGAAAGCCCATGATATAGATCACGAGAGAGAGAGAGAGATTAAACGCATAGCTACCGGTACAAACCCTCAGCCCCGAGGGTGGACTACTCCCTCCTCATCATGATGGCCGCCGGCATGATGAAGATGGCCACCGGAGATGATTCCCCCCTCCGGCAGGGTGCCGGAACGGGTCTAGATTGTTTTTCGGTGGCTATGGAGCCCTGCGGCAGTGGAACTTCTGATCTAGGTTAACCCTGAAGGGTTTCGGAATATTTGGGAATTTATAGTGCAAAGAGGGGGTGCGGGAGGCCACCGAGGTGGGCACAACCCACTTGGGCGCACCAGAGGGGCCTGGCGCGCCCTGGTGGGTTGTGCCCCCCTCGGGGCACCCCCCCCCCCCAGGTGCAGCTCTGGCCCATTGGGTTCCTTCTGGTCCAAAAAAATATCTCCAAAAAGTTTTGCGGTGTTTGGACTCCGTTTGATATTGATTTTTTGCGATGTAAAAAACAAGCAAAAAACAGCAACTGGCACTGGGCACTGGGTCAATAGGTTAGTCCCAAAAAATGATATAAAGTTGCTATAAAATGAATGTAAAACACCCAAGATGATAAAATAACAGCATGAATACTTCATAAATTATAGATATGTTGGAGACGTATCAGCATCCCCAAGCTTAGTTCCTACTCGTCCTCGAGTAGGTAAATGATAAAAGAAATAATGTATGAAGTGCGAATGCTAGCAAAGTGCATAAGTTTGATCAATGATAATTTCAATCACTTTTCCTAGCATCATAACAACAATTCTTTCTTATGAAACTTCTCATGTTATAGTGGCAACAAATTCACATGTTAAGGTTCAAACAATGAATTCTCTTGAAACCCAACAACCTATGTTCTTAGTCACCAAGCAATTGCAATTCAACTTATTCAATGGAGTTTAAGTAAGAGCTCCACATACTCAACCATCATATAGTCTTCTATGATTGCTAACACTCATCTTGTACACATGAGCAAAATGTTTCAATTGGACACATAGAAAGATAGGGACTTATTGTTTTGCCTCCCAACGTATTCACCTCAAGGGTGATGTCAACAATAATAACTCATGCTACCCATATTCAACTGGAAATATGTGCCTAGATCTTTCCTCACCACATGATGCTTGCCAAAGGAGAAAAATAAAAAGGAATAGAGACAAAAACTTTGACTCTTTGCATAAAAGTAAATACATAAAAGTAAAAGATAGGCCCTTCACAGAGGGAAGTAGGGATTTGTAGAGGTGCCAGAGCTCAAAGCAAAAATTGAGAGATAAAAATATTTTGAGAGGCATACTTTTCCCACTAACGAAAACGACTTAGAGCTCCCAACACTTTCCATACTAGATATATCATAGGCGGTTCCCAAACAGAAAATAAAGTTTATTCCTTTTTCCACCATACTTTCACTTCCATGGCTAGCCGTATCCACAGGTGCCCTCCATACCAACACTTTACAAGGAATTTATTATTTGACAACATAAAGTAAAATCATTTTTCATTTCAGGACTGGGCATCCCTAATACCTTTGCCTTACTCTCGTGCAATGACAAGTGAATAAACACTCATCGTGAGAATAATACATCTAGCATGGAAAATATTGACCACCCCTCACCGCCTCGCGAGCGGTACGAGCACACAAAAGAGAAATTTATTTTTGAAAATTAGAGATGGCACATACAAATTTTCTTAGAATGGCACGGAAATACCGCATATAGGTAGGTATGGTGGACTCTTGAAAATAATATTTGGGTTTAAGGGTTTTTGGATGCACAAGTAGTATCTCTACTTGGTGCGGAATTTTTGGCTAGCAAAGATGGGGGCAAGCACCACATGTTGAAGGATCTAGTCAGAACATTTGAGGGCACTTGCAAACGGCCTGGAGGGTTAACTGAATTACAACATTTTGTTCAGAAACCGAATGAAACTTTGAGGGGTTACATCTAGAGATGGACTACTCTTCATCATAGAGTAGAAAATGTGTCACAACACCAAGCAGTCTGTGTCTTCAAGGAGGGTGTTCGGTACACAGAGCTTAACCTGAAATTCGGTCGAACAGGAGATGTGACCTTGGCTTGAATGATGGAAATAGCCACTCGGTACGCTAACGGCAAAGAGGAAGACCGACTCCGCAGTGGCAAGAATAAACCAGTCGCCCAAGACACCGGAGGAGGGAATTCCAGTCGAAAGCAGAACCGCAAAGCCAAACCCGCGAGCCCTGGTGAGGCCGCAGTTGTGACCCAAGGAAAGTTCAAAGGGAAACCCAAGGGGCCGTGGATCCCAAGAAAGTGAAGGATCAAGCGGGAAATGATGCGCTAGATTTGTCGTCTCATATACACACTAATAAGGATGAAGAAGGAAATCTGATTTATCCCAAGCATACCACTCGACAGTGTCGACTCCTAATTCAAAGCTTCTGAGAGGGTCAGCCTAGTGAGAAAGAGAAGGAATCTGATAAGGATGAGGACAAAGAGGAGGAGGATGGTTACCGCAATGTCAATGGCACTTTAGTGATTTTTGCTGACATCGAGAGCAAAATTTGACTGAAAGTCATCAACAGAGAAGTGAACATAGTTGCCCCAACAACAACGACATATCTGAAGTGGTCAAAAACTCCCATTACATTCGACCGGTCCGATCACCCAGTGCACGTTGCTACTCCCGAGCGGAAAGCATTGGTGATTGACCCAGTCGTTGGGGGCACCCGATTGACCAAGGTTTTGATGGATGGTGGCAGCGGTCTGAACATTTTGTATGCTGAGACCCTCCGAGGAATGGGCATCCCGATGTCCAAACTCACCGAGAGAAACATGATATTCCATGGAGTCATCCCAGGAAAGAAAGCCGATTCACTCGGTCAGATCACTCTTGACGGTGATTCAATGAATTACCATAAGGAAAAGTTAACACTCGAAGTGGTGGACTTCCATAGTGCTTATCATGCGATTCTGGGTCGGACCGCATACGCTCGTTTCATGGCTCGACCATGTTACGTGTACCTCAAGTTGAAGATACCCGGCCCTAGAGCTGTGATCACAGTCACGGGAAATCGGCAGAGAGCAGAAGAGTGCCTCCAGAAAGGCTCAAAAATTGCCGATGAGCAGATGGCAGCAGTAGAAATGGAAGAGTACAAGAAGACTGTTGACCCGAGTGATTTGTTGCGTGCTAAGAAGCCTACTTCAGAGTCTGCATTTCAGTCATCCGGTGAAACAAAGTCCGTGCACATTCATCTGACCGATCCCAATGATGCTCCGACTCATATATCAGCAACACTCGACAGCAAATAGGAAGAAGCGCTCATCTAGTTCCTCCGTGAGAACTGGGACATCTTCGCATGGAAACCGTCTGACATACCGCGTGTACCCAGGGGACTGGCTGAGCACCGTTTGCGAGTCGACCCAAAAGTAAAACCTGTCAAAGAGTATCTTCGTCGGTCTACCGTGGAGAAAAGGAAGGCCATTGGTCAGGAAGTGGCTCGGCTTCTGGCAGCTGAGTTCATCCGGGAGATATACCACTCCGAGTGGCTCGCCAATGTCGTCATGGTCCCCAAGAAAGATGACTCACTTCGTATGTGCATCAATTTCAAGCACATCAATCAGGCCTGCCCAAAAGATCATTTCCCTCTCCCCTGAATCGACCAGATTGTCGACTCAACTGCGGGGTGTGAGCATTTGTCCTTTTTGGATGCATATTTCGGGTACCATCAGATCCGACTGTATGGACCCGATGAAATAAAAACTACCTTCATCACCCCATTCGGGTGTTTTGTCTATGTTACCATGCCTTTTGGTCTCAAAAATGCTGGCGCCACATTCATGTGCATGATTCAGAAATGTCTGCTCACTCAAATCAGTCGGGATGTGGAAGCATACATGGACGACATCGTGGTCAAGTCACGTAAAGGTTCCGACCTACTGACTGACCTTATTGAAACATTTGCCAACTTGAGAAGATATGATATCAAGCTTAATCCGTCAAAGTGCACATTCGGAGTCCCAGGCGGAAAGTTACTCGGTTTCCTCATTTCTGAACGAGGGATCGATGCAAACCCAGAGAAGGCCAGAGCAATCCTCCAAATGAAATGCCCCATGCGCGTGCACGACATTCAAAAGCTCACTGGTTGTTTACCTGCGTTGAGCTGATTCATCTCCCATCTGGGTGAAAAGGCATTTCCTCTTTACCGATTGATGAAAAAGTCTGACAAGTTCGAGTGGACTCCTGAAGCCGAAGCAGTGTTTGTAGAGCTCAAAGCCCTGCGTTCCACCCAGCCGGTGCTTGCTGCTCCAGTCAGCAAAGAGCCTCTACTACTATACATTGCAGCCACTGGACAAGTCGTCAGCACAGTGCTCATGGTCGAATGGGAGGAAGAAGGCAAATCTTACAAAGTTTAGCGTCCAGTATATTATATTCCTGAAGTCTTCACTCCGTCCAAGCAGAGATATCCGCATTATCAGAAGCTTGTCTATGGAATTTACTTGACCGCGAAGAAAGTTGCACACTACTTTTCAGATCACTTAGTTTCAGTCGTCAGTGACGCTCCATTGTCAGAAATTTTGAACACTAGAGATGCAACTGGTCGAGTGGCAAAATGGGCAATTGAACTCCTTCCATTGGATATCAAGTTCGAGGCAAAGAAAGTGATCAAGTCCCAAGCAATAGTAGATTTCCTTGCCGAGTGGATTGAACAGTAGCAACTGACTCAGATTCACTCAGAGCATTGGACTATGTTCTTTGATGGGTCCAAGATGTTGAATGGCTCTAGTGCTGGTTAGTTCTGGTATCTCCCAGAGGCGACAAGCTCAGCTATGTCCTTCAAATTCACTTTGATTCCTCAAACAATGGAGCTGGGTATGAGGCACTGTTGTATGGGTTGCGTATGGCTATCTCACTCGGCGTCCATCGCCTAATGGTCAACGGCGACTCAGACTTAGTGGTCAATCAAGTAATGAATGAATGGGGTATCAGGAGTCCAGCCGTGATTGGTTACTGCAATGCAGTAAGGAAGCTAGAAAAGAAGTTTGAGGGGTTAGAGCTCCACCACATACCCCGAATCAAGAATCAAGCCGCTGATGATCTAGCAAAGTTGGGTTCCACTTGGAAACCTATACCCAACAACGTGTTTTTGGAGCATCTACATACCCCGTCAGTCCAAGAAGATCCTTTCATAGAGGAGCCCCCGCAACCGAAAAGTTCTATCGATCCGACTGAGATTGAAGTCCCGGCCGTGGTCGACCTAATCATGGAAGTTTTGGTAATCACCCCCAACTGGACAGTACCATATATTGCGTATCTACTTAGGAAAGAGCTTTCGGAAGATGAAGATGAGGTCCGTCAGATTGTATGTCGATCCAAAGCATTCACGGTGATAGGTGTCAGCTTTACAGAGAAAGTGTCACCAGGGTCGCTCAACGATGTATTACACCAGAAGAAGGTCAAATGATTCTAAATGATATCCACTCAAGAACCTGTGGTCACCATGCGTCCTCTCGGACCATCGTGGCCAAAGCATACCGAGCGGGATTCTATTGGCCGCGTGCAAATGAGATGGCAAAAGATATAGTCGACAAGTGTGAAGGCTGCCAGTTCTACTCGAACATGTCTCACAAGCCTGCATCTGCCTTGAAGACTATTCCACTCGTCTGGCTGTTTGTTGTTTGGGGATTGGACATGGTTGGGCCTTTCAAGACCAGCATAAGTGGTTTCACTCATTTGCTTGTGGCAGTCGACAAATTCACCAAGTGTATCGAGGCCAAGCCTATCAAGAATCTTGACTCAAGCAATGCCATCATTTTCATCAGAGTGTTGATATTCAGATATGGAGTCCCTCACAGTATTATCACAGATAATGGGTCCAACTTTGATTCTGATGAGTTCAAAGCATTATGTGCTTCCCAAGGCACCCGGGTCGATTACGCATCCGTTGCGCACCCGCAGTCGAATGGGCAAGCAGAAAGGGCAAATGGTTTGATCCTTCAGGGGCTGAAACCCCGAGTGATGCGTGATCTCAAGCATGCTGCTGGTGCTTGGGTGACCGAATTACCATCTGTCCTATGGGGATTGAGAACAACTCCAAACCGGTCGACGGACCGAACCCCTTTCTTCATGGTGTATGGCGCTGAAGCTGTACTTCCGAGTGATTTGTTGCACAATGCTCCCCGAGTGGAACTTTTCTCAGAAGCCGAAGCTGAACAGGCATGCCAAGATGCGGTTGATCTCTTGGAGGAAGAACGTGAGATGGTTCTAATCTGGTCGACCATCTACCAACAAGACTTGTGTTGATTCCATGCTCGTAATGTGAGAAGTCGAGCATTCCAGGAAGGAGACCTTGTGCTCCGAGTGCATCAGAAGCGGCCTCATAAGCTTTCTCTGGCCTGGGAAGGCCCCTTCATCGTCACCAAGGTGCTCCACAATGGGGCGTATCACCTCTACAACATAGCCATGAAGAAAGACGAGCCACACTCATGGAATGCGGAGCTGCTCCGCTGTTTCTACACCTAAACACTCGGATCAACGAGTTGTAATAAGAACCATTCAGTTTGCCTATCAAAGACAAGATTTTTGCAGTATCTTAATGATTGTTATCCCGTAAACACATGTGTTCAAATCCCCCAGTGGGTGGCTTAGCCATGAATCCGATTTGCCTAAGTTTTAAAAACACTCTGAGTGGAGAGCAATCCTCCCACTCGGAGGCGTAGCCGCGAACCCGATTTGCCTAAGTTTCAAAACCACTCTGAGTGGAGAGCAATCCTCCCACTCAGGGGCTTAGCCGCGAATCCGGTTCGCCTAAGTTCAAAAATCACTCCAAGTGGAGAGCAATCCTCCCACTCGGGGGCTTAGCTACGAACCTGATTCGCCTAAGTTCAAAAACCACTCCGAGTGGAGAGAAATCCTCCCACTCGGGGGCTTAGCTGCGAACCCGATTTGCCTAAGTTTCAAAAACACTCCGAGTGGAGAGCAATCCTCCCACTCCGGGGCTTAGCCGCGAACCCGATTCGCCTACGTTCAAAAACCACTCTGAGTGGAGAGCAATTCTCCCACTCAGGGACTTAGTCGCGACCCCGTAATCGCCTAAGTTAAGAAACCACTCCGAGTGGAGAGCAATCTTCCCACTCGGGAACTTAGCTGCGACCCCGTAATCGCCTAAGTTAAAAAAACACTCTGAGCGGAAAGCAATCCTTCCACTCGACGGAGCCGCGCCACAAGTACGATGTCCGCTCCATCCCAATCCGTCCGGACGACGAGGTGCAGGTCGTGTGCGGCACCTGGTGCTCACGTCCGCGACCCTCTCGTCGGAGCTACGCCACAAGTGCAACGTCCGCTCCATCCCGATCTGCAAGGGCGACGAGGTGCAGGTCGTCTATACCACCTGACGCTCATACCCGCGGCCCTCTCGTCAAAGCTGCAAGTACAATGGCCCTGGAGTCGATTCAGCAAGTGGTAAAAACAAAGCGACCATTTTCAAGAGAAAATCAAGTTCAGATAAATCCAACAAGGTTCATAACCGTGAACAGAAGTACTTGGGCATCGGGCCCGAAGGAGTTTAAAGGTTACAAAATCACTCGGCATTCCGTGGAAAATAAAAGTGTGGCATCAAGTTTGTTCACTCCTCAGGAGGAGGGCTAGCTGGCTCGACGAATTCGTCCAGATCGATTCCGTCAGCGATACGGGTAGCAGCTTCGATGAAGGTCTCCATGGAGGACTGGGATTTGATCTTCTTGGTATTGGCGACCTTGATAGCCGCCAGCTTCTCTTCTCTAGCTTCTTTGCAATGGACACGGACCAGAGACAGAGCCACGTCAGCACCGCACCGTGCAGATGACTTTTTCCACGCTTGCACTTGACCAGGGATTTCATTGAGTCGAGTCATCAGAGACTCGAGGTCGTTTTGGAGAGACACTTTTTGGCCAGAGCTTTGTGTCGATCCGCGTCATCGCTACTTTCAGTCGTGCGAGATAATCCACAACGTCGGCGAGACAGGATTCCAGTCGTAGCACATTCATAGCAGCTTCATCTTTGATTAGGAAGTTAATGGGGTCTAGGCTCGTCTCAATCCGCCCCATCTCTTCCTCAAAGTTTTGACAGAATTCTGCACACACACACAAGAAAATAATGAGTTAACAGATCACATGATGAGTCGGTAGTTACAAATCAGTCGGACAAGGGAAAGTACCTTCGAGCATAATGAACATCTTCTTGGCGAGCCCTCCCAGATAAGCCTCTAGGTCGTTTCTCGTCTGAGTGAGATCCCCAACCTTGTCGGTCAGAGTCACCTTGTCCTTCTTCAGCTGCACGACTTCCTTGTTGGCTTCATTGATGGCAGTCTTCAGTTTGGCGTTCTCCTCTTCCAACTTGCCTACTGAAGCCAGCTTCTTGCCAGCGAGCTCGTCTTTCTCTCGCGCCGTCTTCTACGCCGCTGCAAGGTCGAGGTCCTTTTGCTCCAAAGCCTGCTTCATTTTCTCTAAAGAAATAACATTCTTCGAACGAGCTTGGAGTTGTCTATTTTCACTACGCACATCTGTTCGAGTAGAGTCACTCGGTTCAAAGAATGAAAAGGAAAGAAGACAAAGCAAACAGTTGATAGGGTATTACCTCCCATGGCAACCGCTTCATCCTTGGCCTTCTGCAAGTTCTCTTTGGCTAGCTCCAGGTCAAGATTGAGCTGGATCTATTTTCTCTCTAAGTCAGCAAACTGAACCCCAAGTTCACAAGCTTTCTGCAATCAATGAACAAGATACGTCAGTCGGCAGGAATGAAAGATCAATTACTTCTGAGCAAAAAGATACAAGTTCAAGTCATTTCAGCAAAAGGAGTTCTAAGACTACTGCCGAATCAGACATTCAACAGTAGTCTCGAGGACTGCACCAAGTGGGTGCACTTGGCGTGCCCCCACTGGTTCAATGTTCCATTCGACATGGTCAGCCCAGTCAGGAAAAAAAATGTTGTTGTTCTCAGACCACCGCTGACTGCCCACAGTCGACTGCGGTCTCGGGGACTACATCCAGTGGGTGCACTTGGCGTGCCCCCACTGGTCCGGATACCACTCGGTACAACCTGCCTGGACCGAGTGGAAGTTTACAAACAAACATTTGACAAAGACCCCCGCCGAATCAAACATTCGACGGTGGTCTCAGGGACTACACCCAGTGGGTGCACTCTGCGTGCCCCCACTGATCCAAGGATACACTAGACACGATCTAGTCGACTCAAGTGGAAAAACTATTCAGCAAAAGTTAAAGCACCTAGTGGGTGAACAGATGCAGATTCACGATAGATCCACGGACATCTTACGAATAATAAAGGAGCAGTTTTTCAAGTACCATATCCTAACAGAGCAAAGATCAAGCTGAACGATCAGTCGGGAATCAATTCACCTGGACATTGGTTTGAAGTGCAGAGCTGGTGTCATAGGCAGCCTTGCTAGCCTCGTGCACCACCTTCACTCGCTCCATCATAAGGCATGCTTGACATATAGCTTCCTTAGCAGCACCCACTGGGTCCTCTGGGACATGATGGGTTATAAATGGTGGAGTTGGTGGAACAATCGAAGCAGCCAGTGGATCTAAGGTATGGAGTTGCACGAACGGAGCAAGGTCTTGGGCAGTTGACGCTAAGGGACAATCAGTCGACACAGGATCGGCAAATGAAACACAAGCCCGAATTGGATCTCCCGATTGCTGGATCACTGGCTCCGATGCTGGTGTTGACTGAGATACCTTGCTGGCAAGCGCCCTCCTGCTCAAGGTTCTGCCCTTTCTTCCTGTGGTCTTCTGAGGCACGTCTTCATCATCATCTGGAAGATCAATGACATTTGGTGGTGCTGCAAAGGACTCGACAGCCAAAATTCAGTCGACCGATAGTACAAATTGACAAAATGAGAGTAAAATGATGGAGTTGTGCATGCTTTGGAAGTGGCCGCATCCTCAGTCTCCTCATCGTCTTGGCCCTTTTCGATATCCATGGAGGTCACGGAAGTGGCAGCGCTGAAAGGTTCAGAACTCACTCGGTTAAGCAACAGAGTGAGTCGAAAAACACACAACAGTTTCCAAACAATGCAAGAGAGAGAGAGAGAGAAGGCAAAATACTTATGTAGAGGTAACAGGGACATCCACTTTGATCTTGGGCAAGGCCATCCGAGGCTTCAAAGGGGCAGTCTTGAGCTGCTTGGTAGCCTTTTCAGTCGGCACCGGAGACAAGGTCCGAGTGCGTTTGTGCTCTTGCACCCTGGGAGGCACCGCCTTGCCACGCTCACCCGCAGGATCCTGAGACTGCTTGGATCGAGGCTCTGAGAGAGGTGGTGATTAGACTTCCTCACTGCCGCTCGAGTCGTCACTGTCGTCTTCGCGGTCGTCGGGAGACTGCCACTCGCCGCTCTCGTCAGTGCTCTCCATTCCCTCTTGGGCTTGCTCCCTGTTCGGCATCAAGTACATCTCAGTGTAAATCTGCAAGGCAAAGAGTCAAACAAACATCGATCAGAATCAAAGATTGTCGCAAATCAGAGTAAAAATACACTCGGTGCAAAGGTCGGACCTTTTTCGGCTCGTTTTCGGTGTCGAGGTGGGTGACTCTCTGGACCCCCTGGGGTTGTCTTTATTTCCAGTGAAGCTCTGCAGCCACTGCTCCACCGTCTCTTCGGAGACTTCCTCTGGGTCGACCCGAGCAGTGTCATTGGGGCCCGAGTACATCCACATCGGATGATCGCGGGCTTGAAGGGGTTGGATGCGTCTACTGAGAAACACTTCCAACAAATCCATGCCAGTCACGCCATCACGGACCAGTTGGACTACTCGGTCGACTAACATGGGCACCTCTCCCTTCTCTGCTGGAGTCACGATAAGCGAAGAGGGTTGGCTGACTCGGTCCATGGTGAAAGGGGGAAGGCCGGTCGACTGATCAGGAGTCGGAATGTCTCAGCAGTAGAACCAGGTCGACTGGCACCATCTAACTGAGTCGGGAAAGGTCATGGCTGGAAAAGTGCTTCTACCCCTAGTCTAAATCCCTAAACCCCCGCACATTTGGATCACGTGCGTCTTCTCGTCAACCGGATTTGCCTTCTTCACAGACTAAGAACGGCAAGTAAAGATGTGCTTGAACAAGCCCCAATGCAGTCGACAACCCAAGAAGTTTTCACACAGAGAAATGTAGGCGGCGAGGTATGTGATTGTGTTGGGGGAGAAATGATGAAGTTGGGCACCAAAAAAGTTCAAGAATCCACGGAAAAAGGATGAGGAGGCAGACTGAAACCGCGGTCGACATGGGTAGCAAGGAGAACACACTCACCCTCCTGTGGCTGAGGCTCGGTCTCGTTCCCCGGCAGCCTCCAAGATCCATGGGCGATCAGGCCTCCACTGGCCATGTCCTCCAAGTCCTCCTTCTGGATCGCGGAGCGGATCCAGTCCCCCTGGATCCAACCAGGCGGCAGATCGGACCTTGACGACGATCCCCGACTCGTCTTCTTGTCCTTCACCGCTGCCACCTTCTTGCGCTCCAGGGCCGCCGTCTTGTCCTTGCCCATGGCGACGGAGTGCTCGCAGGTGAACGGAGATGGCGAGGAGGGCGGAGAGTGCGATTGAGAAGCAGGGGAGAAAGGGGATGATTGGATCGCACTGTGCTTTGCCTTGATCTGGACTCTATTTATGAGGCCGCTTCCGAGTGGCTGACGAGTGGGCCCGAGCGATCTAATCATATCCCGCAGCAGGCGCTCTCCCGATACGTGGTGGAAAAGGCGGCACAAGGATCGAGGCGTCCTCGTTCATCCACTCCGTTTACTGCGGCGCACCCCATCCCGCGCGCTTCCCTAAAATTTTGAATCCCGTGAGATCCGGAAACCACAGAGTAACCAACCGCGCCGAAGATTTCATTCCGTATCAACACTCGAAGACTGTCAGTCGAGTTCACTTGACGACCTCTGAATCGATCGAGGCGACTGAAATAAGATCGAAACATCAACATGATTCACAGACTCAGATGAGATACCTCCGCAGTAGGGAATCGGGTCGGAATCAACTTCAGCTCTTTCTTCACTCAGACCTCAATCCATTCGGGGGCTAATGACGATGGCATGTACCTAGGGTAGGGTCATAGGCCTGACCTAGATGCCTTACCCAAGGACACTGCCCTAGAGTCAAGGACATTCAAGATACAACACAAGAAACCGACTGAGATCACCAAGGGATGCAATCCACTCGACCTCAAACCTCACTCGGTAACCCCAATTCCATTCGACCCTGAATGAAGTCACTCGACCATACAAGAAACCACTCAGAATACAGAAGGCCTAAAGTCACCCAGGATGGCAACGGTCAGGCATTCAGTGTGTAGTCTTAAAGATCATTTATAGCTCTTTATAGCTAAAGTTACCAGTAACGTCATGTCTTAATATACATTGAACCCTGTGTAACATGGGATGGCTGGGGTCCTGGCGCACTCTATAAGCCACCCCCTCCTCTGGCACAAGGGTTCGCACCCCCTATAACTCTCACGCATAATCCAGTCGACCAGCCTCCGGGCACCGAGACCTAGGGCTGTTACTTCCTCCGAAAAGGGCCTGAACTCGTAAACCCTTGCATGCACAACCTCGCCGTAGCTAGGATCTTGCCTCCCCCTACGTACCCCCTATTCTACTGTCAGACTTACTCCCACGACAACGGTGGGGCATGCCTGATATGTCAGGCATGTTCTGGACGAACGAAGTGGGATACAGGGTACGTGGGCATGTTTTGTCCGGGATGCGGTGCATGTCAGGTACAATTGTGCGAGTCGATTATTTATTGTCATACATATATCTACTACGTCTTGTTAATTAGTACATCACAAATCTAAAATTTGTATTTGCGCACGACTGGCATGTTTTTGAATATCCGCCAGTCAGGTGAGGCCAGGTCCATCCTGGTGCGTGTGTTGGGTCATTCAGCGTGAAAAAAGAGGCTTTACATGAACAAGGTCCCAGGCTTGAAAATAGAGGCACCCCCCACGCGGTAGGTCTCAGATGGCTATGCTCATTTGTTGTGCTTATCTGCTGTGTGTCAAATCAATAAATTTGGTTTGAAATATTTCCCTTGAAGACTAGCCATCACTAATGATGACACTGGTTTACGTCAAAGATGGGAAGCTAATGCAGGAGGAGTCTACCGAGAGTCATGTCGTATTGTTGCATCGCACTCGGCGACGAGGGCAACCTCCTCCTCTCGTCTTCGAACTAGGATGCTTCAAGCAGGGCAGAAAGTTGTCTCCGAACTTGTCGCACCACACACCCTGTGTTGGCGGCGTGTGTTCATGCATGAGTGTGTTCATCGGCCATCCATGATTTGTAGCCAACACCGCCACCGTCATCATCGTTGTCACCCGGCTTGTTCAAATCAAGGTCCGGCCGTGTGCTCTGATGCCTATGCTCGGTGATGGGCTCCGATAGGGTGTGGATCAGCCATCACCCTAACAAATCGTCTTCGACGATTTTATATTGGCAAATGCCAGCCAGTAGCGAGGGACCTTTCATTGTTTATATACTAGTAACAAGAGTGTTTGGCAAAAAACTACCACAATTAGGGCTTCCGTCCCACAGAACTACCACATTTTTAAAAGTGGCCGAAAACTACCAAAAAATTAGAATCTCGTGACTAAAAACTACCACTTTCGGATAATGGCCAGTTTAGACGATTTAAACGCGTTTATGACAGGTGGGACCCGTCTGTCAGGGCTGATGTGGCAGGAAAGTCAACTCTGTTATTCCGGATCGTTAAGTTGACTGTTATGACAGGGGGGCCCACACGTCATTCTTCTTCCTCCTCTCTCTAGCATTTTAACAAACACTTTCAGTGCATGCAGGGAAGCAGGTGAGCTCTGTCGCACAAGTCGGCGATCGAGGACATCGGCGAGGTGTGGTTCCTGGCCATGGCGGATAGCTATGGCCGGCTCGGTCGAATTCGGGTCGTCGCGGCTCGCCCTCCCCGTCTTCATGCAGTCGCTGCTCGCGCTCGCCGTAGCAACCTGGCTCCTATTCGCCACAGCCCCACGCGGCAAGGAATAAGCCGCATCAGGGAGATGAAGTCGGTAGAGGGTACTACTCGTGCCCCAGCGGCGACCCTGGCGTACAGGCCCTCCTCGTCACCGACGGCGTCCTCCTGGTGCGGGAAGGAGGTGGGGAAGGGGAGGGAGCGACCCGTGACCAGGTTGGGCACGGGCGTGGGCGCGAGCAGCAAGGAGAAGCAGAGGAGCACGAGCAACGCTGACACGACGCCAGCCGCGAAGACGAGCGTGTTGTGGACGCGGCCGGCGAGCGTGCGGTTTGTGCGCCAGGGCGGGTGGGCGACGCGGCGGATTTCTCTGGTATGCATCAGCCGCCGGCTCCGATCACGGTTAACTGCTCACCGGCGTTGGGGGCGCCCGACGCGGTGGGAAAAGCTCGATAACAACGGTGAGCTTTGTGTCGTCTACCTGCTCGTGGACGATGTACACGAGGTGTTTGTTAAAATGCCAGAGAGAGGAGGAAGAAGAATGACGTGTAGGCCCCACCTGTCATAACGATCTACTGTCTGGAATAACAAAGTTAACTTTCCTGCCACATCAACGCTGACAAGTGGGGTCCACCTGTCATAAATGTTTTTAAATTATCTAAACTGGCCATTATCTGAAAGTGATAGTTTTTAGTTACGAGATTCCAATTTTTTGATAGTTTTCTGCCACTTTTAAAAATGTGGTAGTTCTGTGGGGCAGAAGCCCCAATTGTGGTAGTTTTTTGTCAAACCCTCTAGTAACAAAGTAGCCTCAAGAATTCTTCGCCATCATTGCAACTGTATCAGTCAAGATATTAGATATGGACAGACCGCTCGAAACCTACTGCTTGCACAGAAAAATTTATGCTGTGCCGTCCGTTGAGTAGCTCGGTAAGACGCGAAATGAGGGTATGAAAACAATAGAACGATGTGCAAGTGACGTGTATGTTCTTAACGGAACGATGACAAGGGAAGCCCACTGTAGCAGATACTCTATATGTAGAGGGGATCAAGGGATACATAGGCGTGGCACCATCCATGCCTACTATCTCAGCCACCATCTTTGGACTGCTGAAATTGGCGTGTTGAGAAATGGCGTGTACCGATGAATGTGAGGGTTTACAGCCCGGCCAATTCTCGCCCACACACTCTGGTGATAACCCGATGTTACAGGAGCATGATACATCAACTTCAACAGCTGTACAAAATAGATGTGTACAGAAAAGTTAGTTAGGCAATACAGTTGTGAATGCACTGCATGAACTAGTGTTTCAGTAGATGCATATGGTGGTAATGCAGCCAACAAAATGCAAATATTCAACCTATAGGGTCCTCGTGTTCTCAAACTCATGAAAGCAGAAACGAAACAAAAGTAAAAAACGAGAAAAATGCTTGTTTAGGGCAGGGAAACTAACATGAAAGTACATGAATGTCTGAATTATGTTGCGTTTCCACCTGCATGAGAAAGCAAGCATGGCACTGATGTGAGTTTAGATTCAAAATCTTCTTTAAATAGTTCAGCAAGAAGTGAATGCACATACGAGAAAAGTGATACGATCATAAGAAAGCCAAGGGTAATTTCAGCATTTGAACAAAGGAGGCTGATCATAGTGTTGTTTGTCTCCACCCACAAACAAGGCTCCTCCATGTACCTCCTAAAGATAGAGATTAAAAAAATCAGTAATTGCAAGCGTTGATACAAAGGTGCAATTTAATTGTAGAAATCAGCAACTTGCCTGTAGAATGAGGAGCGCGCAAAATTTCGCCTCAGAAATCTAGCAACATGATCAAGTGCCCAGCAAAGCACAGGCAGTAGAACAACTGAACAAAAGAAAAATGAAACTGCTAAGGCAAGAACAGAGGTTAGACTCGCATAATTAAAAAAGCAGGAAAAGGAAGTGTGGCTTACTCTTAAAGCGTACATTTGATGTGAACATCATAAGAGAGAACATCAAATGAACAAAGTCCTTGGCTACAATTATAGACTGCAGCCAAGGCTGAATTGCAGGCATGTTCCATGCTCTTGGTTTCTACAGGCAGAGGGCGGGGGGGTGAGAAATCGTGGGAATTTGGCAAAAAAATAGAAAAACACGCTATATCTATTCATTCAGATAAGCAGACACCTACCCCATAAGTGCAGTATAAAGAATATGCTGACGAGCATATTGTTCCTAGCAACGAAAGTCTATATGCTTTGCTTGCGACATCTTTCGGTAGAATTGGAAGGATTCCAAGACTAGCAACAATCAGTACCTGCAAAACCGCAGTTCATAACACCATATTTCACTATGACACTGTAACAACATATATTAAGAGACAATAATATAGGGTCATGACATTTGTTTTTGCTTGTGAAGCTACTTGGCATATACGATATCAGTAGTTGAGTGGCTCACGCATATGAAAAAGAGCGACCAGGGCCTAAGAACAAAATTTGTAATCGGCAAAAGAAGTGAAATGTCTAAAGAGAATGGAACATAAGACGATAATAACACAACTTGTGCTCACAGCAAGTAGATTATGAATATGCTTTTCTACATTGAAGGGCACAAGGTAGCTATCCATACCCAAGCATTGATAGAGAAATGTATGGTTCGTCCATCGAACCGTAAAGAGTTTCCCGTCCTTTCTGTTGGTGCTGGTTGCGATGCACCAGTTGATCTCGCACTAGATCCTGCATAAAAAAGAAGAAGCAAAAAACAGTTATGAATCTGTAGAGTTCAGACTAATGTGATATGATAGAAAACATAGTGACAGTTCTTTTCCAGTTAGTTCCAATTGCCATTCCAAAAGTAGTTTATTCAGCACTAGAGTTGTGTTTTTAAAAGGGGGCAACTTTGCTGAAACCTGGCTCACTACAAAGCCGACAAGCCAAACAGGAAAACCACGGTTCTGAGAACACAGAACATATAATAATGTAGATGGTAGGAAGTAGTTCCCGGACTCCCTTGTGCCAAGAATCTTGCCACTTCCTTCAGGTGAAAAACATCAAGTGCCAAATTTTCTCGTCACCACACCTGTGTCACGAGCTCGGGAATTCTCACTGGATGGTGTAGATGAAGAACTTGCTGCTGATCTGTTGGATTGACTCGAACTTGTGGAAGACATTGGCTCAACCACCAAATCAGGGTCCTGAGATGAGATGTAAAGAAGGAAAGTTAGTAATTCCGACAGTCAATTGTCATACCCGGATTATTTTACTTGGATATGACTCAGTTTGAGAAGGTTCAATTCCAAACAGCAAATAATTTGTAAGATGAACAAGTAAAACTATCGTTACACTATTGAGAACTGGACAGAGACATTAAGGATGGTACCTAAACATACTACCAGACCAAATGGAGAACCAGCAAATAATACGCAAAAGTAATTGGACGGTAGCGACAGAACAGTCACTTTTCACTAACCAACGTGAATGGTTAAGATTTCTTTAACGAGTACAGTTTGCATCTCTCAAAAACAATGCTAATATCTAGCAGCCAGCAGTTGGACATGTCATGCTTTTGGACAGGAAAGAAAAGCAAGTTGAACATGTAAGATACAAAGGCAATAAATGGTTAATAAAAGTAAAACAAACTGTCAACTCTTCAAAAGCCTAACTGCGCAACTGCGAAATGGTGGTGTTGTGGTGAGGAAAACGTGAGAAGTTCGGACTGTGGATAAGGAAGCTACATCTCCCAGTACTTGCACACAATTTACCAATCCCAATTCTTTTGTCTCAACTGATACCATACAGCATCATAACTCAATCCGAAGGGAACAGTAAGCAACATGCTCAAGACTAGCATTGGGCTATTGGACATACAAAGAGATCCACCCTGTCTGAAGAAAAAAGTGCAAACACTGCATGTACCTCCTAGAGGCGAAAACTACGTGGGTCTCAGTTATTTCGTCAAAAGAAAATACAAATTGGAGGCAGCTAACATTTGGTGCACAAATGAACAGTAAAGCACAGAAGAACGTGTTAATTATGTGCTCATTAAATTAAATCTTCGCCACTGAGACGCATTAATTTGCCCTAACAATAATCCATGTGGAAGACTAACATGGGTCTCCTGATGTTTGAGTTACATTAAGCCATATCAATCAGATGAAGCACTCACAGTTCATCAAAGAAGACATTGCAATGCAGTATCAAAGTATAGGCACACCGAATTTATAAATGTGGGATAGTATAACTTAAAATGACGGCAACTGCATGGAACCAATGCCAAAATGTGACACCTGAGCCCAATGATGCCGATATCATGCAACCCCATAATACCCAATTGGTAGTACGACGTTAGCGGTGCGGCTGCTGCAACCTACATTCTTATTAACGGACAATGGGACTCAAGTCTCTAACAGCATCAAATTCAAGCCATCGACCATTTGGCAACGATTAATTCTCCCCAACACCAACACACCGGAGCTAAGTCAAACAGATCGAACTAGCAGTTATCCGCCCGATCCAAAAACCGGGGGAGGCCGTCGTATGGGGGGGGGGGGTCTTACGATGTATCTGTGGTAGAACTTGCGCTTGAAGTGGTCGACGACGTCGGGGCGGGAGGCGAGGTGGGGCGGGACGAGGACGTTGGACCAGTACCCCGCCCACCGCGCGTCGTTCTCGTAGTCGTACGCTCCCGCCGCGATCCGCTTCAGCTTCTGCGGATCCCCGCCGCCGGTGCTCGCGTCCGCCTCCCCCATCGCCGCGCTGGATCCTCCTGCCTCTGGGGTTTGGGTTTGGAGACTCGTGATCCGGGACGAACCGAAGATGAGAGGTGACTGCAGAAATTTTCTGTTTTTTTTTTACAAACTCAGAAATTTTCTGTTGGTGCGACCCAAATGGGTTGCGAGAGGGAAGACTGTTCTTCTTTTCTTGTCTCGCCAATGGCAGGGAATTGGCCGAGCAGGCCTAGGATGGCCTAAGTCCATTTCAGGAGGCCCACTCGGCTGGGCCTCAACCACGAAGCCCACTCAGCTAGGCGCACCTCGAAGTCCACTACCCTAAAAAAAAGGAATTCCCTATTCGCCGCTTACTGCGGCAAGTAGTCGCCGCTTCGCACAGGACGCAGCTCACCCTGGGCCGGCCCATTTGAGTGGTTTCGTTTCGTGAGATTAAAAAACCGCAAACCGACGATCTCCAGAAGAGTTACACGCCGCGGTAGCCAGCGAAAATGGCTCGCGGCTGTGTAGGAATAACAATGTTAAACTTGAAGAAACTAAAAGCAACGACAAAACGAAAATCCAGTTCGCGGAAATTTCAAAAAACTTTTGTTCCTTCTACTGGTTCTTTCTGGTTTTTCTTCACAGTCTTATTCTGTTCTTTTATTTTTCTCATTTTCTATGTTTTTTCTTTTTAAATATTTTTTTCCTTTTTTTTAAGCTTTTCAAAAAGTTCAAAGATGGTTCAGAATTTTCAAAAATGTTCTTTTTGTCAAAAACTGCTCATATTTCTACAGTTTTCACATTATCAAAATTTTGTTCACAATTTTCGAAAAATGTTCCTGATTTTTTTTGTTTTCTTTCTTTTTCCTTTTCTTCAAAAGAAATTCAAAATATTCAAATTTTGTTCATATTTTTATAAAATGTTCAGTTTTCAAAAAAAAAGTTCCCAAATTCAAAAATTGTTCTCGTTACACAAAAAAGTTCAAAACTTTCGAAATGCATAAAATGTACCGGATTTCATAAAATGTTCATGTTTTCATAAAATGTTCGTGCTTCCAAATATGTTCGGGATTTTTCAAAATTGTTCTCTATTACAAATTTTGTTCTCAAGATTCAAAAAAATATTTGTGCTTTAAAAAAAATTTCATGCTTCCAAAATTGTTCGGGATTTTTCAAATTTGTTCTCTATTTCAAAATTTGTTCTCAAGATTCAAAAAATGTTCGTGCTTTAAAAAATTGTTTGCGCTTCCAAATTTGTTCTCCGTTTCAAAATTTGTTCTTGAGATTTAAAAAATGTTTGTGCTTTAAAAAATTGTTCGTGCTTCCAAATTTGTTCTCTGTCTCAAAATTTGTTCTCAAGATTCAAAAAATGTTCGTGCTTTGAAGAAATGTCACAAATTCCAAAAATGTTTGGGAAATTCAAAATTTGTTTGTTTTCAGAAAATTTGTTTGTGTAATCGTACGTTCAAAAAGTTGTTCACTACAGTAACTAATTCCGGGTCGACACAACAGTCAAGTCCGGTTGTACCTTGTGCTAAGTTATTTTCTGTGCGGACAGTTCTAGTACAAACAATGCTAGTTAGCTGGAGTGGCTGGGAGCACGCTCTTCCAACCTGTTGGTCGCCGGTTTGATTCCTCCCAACGCTCTTCCCTCCGTTTTTGCTTTCTTTTACTTCCAGTGGTAGAGCGCAATGGGCCGGCCCATTAGGCAACCCCCTGTGCGTGGCGACGCCAGTTTGACGCAAAGAGCGTCCAATAGGAGCTCTCTAAAAAAAGGTTGAGCGTTAGGGGGTATACAGGCTGGATCCTATTCGGTGCCCTCTGCGCCTGATACAGCACAATCCGCAAATGGGCACATACCCCTTGCTCCGCTGGGCCGGCCCATCTAGATCCCCCCGTGTTAATCACACCGCAAAAATATACGCTAGTACTTGGAGTCAAACCGCGTACCTCCTGCTTAATAGCAAGTGGGAGTAACTACCACGCCATCCCCAACTGCGTGCTATCTTTCATATTTTTATGTCTTTTCTTCTTTCTTTCTTTCTTTCTTATGTTTGTGTTTTTCAGTTTTTGTTTTTCCTCTTTTTCTTTTCCTTCTTCCGAGGTTCCATGAACTTTTTTCAAATCCGTGACCTTCTTATTTAAGGTTGATGTATTTTTTTATCAAATTCGATGAACTTTTTTTTCAAATTCGATGAATCATTTTCAAATTACGTGAACTTTTTTTGAACGGGGTGAACTTTTTTCGATTTTGATGCACTTTTTTCAGAATTTGATGAACTTTTATAATTTGATGAATTTTTTGAATTTGGTGAACTTTTTTTTGAATTCGGTGATTTTTCGAAAATTCAATGAACTTTTTTCGAACGAGGTGAACGTTTTTTTGAATTTGGTGAACGTTTTTCAAATTAAATGAACTTTTTTCATATTCGATGAACTTAAAATCCAATGAACTTTTTTTAAATTGATGATGAACTTTTTTTCAATTTGATGAACTTTATCAATTTTGTAGATTGCTGTTTTTAAATCCGTGAACAATTTTTTTCAATTTCGATGAACTTTTTCAAATTCGATCATTTAAAAAACTATGAACATTTTTGCAAATTTGATGAACAGTTTTTGAAAATCGGTGAACTTTTTTCAAGTTCGTCAACGTTTCTTCAAAAATGATGAACGTTTTCAAAATCCATAAATGTTTTCTTATCACGATTTGTTTTGCAAAAACATCAATTGGTTATTCGCAACAAATACGGCGCGATGGTGTTATTAGGTGTTTCAGGTGCAGTGGGTAGGGTGCACAGACGTGGAGTGAACGTCACGAGTTCGAATCCTATAACAATCTTTTTTGGGGGATTTTTCCCCGCGAGTTTTGTTGGTCAACACGTTTAGTGGGCCGGCCCAACTAGCAAGGCGGGCGCCGGATCTTCTAGCCGGCGCTTAAGGCGCCGCCTAGGAGCTCTCGGTATACAGCGCCTTCAGCGCCTGTTGTCCCAACTGGCGCTCACGCGCACCGCTCCAGAGCCGGCCCAACAGTCTGCTTTCAAATACAGCGAAAATAAAAATGAAAAGTAAATTCCTGACGCTATTCGACAATAGCGGGATAGAGGGTAGTCACTAGTAACCACCAGATCGAGGAAAAAAAGTTGTTTGACCCTTCCTTTAGTTAACATATTTTAAAAACAAAGTATAAATTCGAAATAGAATTCTAATAAAATATTACAGGCATGAATTTTAAAAAAAATGGTTCATAGAAATTGGAAAGTGTTTGTGGAAATGAAAAACGTTCATCGAATTTCAAAAAAAGGTTCATAGAAACTAGAAAGAGTTCGTGGAAATCGGAAAAGTTCATCGATTTTAAAATAAGTTCATCGAATTTGAAAAACAGTCATCATCTCGAGCAAAAGTTCACAAATTTGAAAAAAAAAATCGATTTTGAAAACAAGCACTAATTTGGAGAAAGTTCATCCATTTTTGAAAACTCCCATCAAATTTTCAAAAAAGATCATAGATTTTTAAAATTAGTTCATCAATTTTGGGAAAAAAGTTCATTGATTTTGAAAAAAGTTCATCAAATTTCAAAAAAGTTCTTCCGAATTCAAAAAAAGTTCACCCAAATTTGAAAAAGAAACTTCATCGGTTTTGCAAAAAGTTCAACAACATTGAAAAAAGTTTATGCTTTTGAAAAAAGTTCGACGAATTTGAAAGAAAAGTTCATCGATATTGGTAAAAGTTCATACGTTAAAAAAAGTTTCATCAAATATGAAATCATATTTGGTGATACACTAAATGAAAGACCCTTCTCAGCAATCATGGGTAAGTTGGGTTTCAAACCTGCTTCGATTTCATCGATGATGATGTGTGTTAGAACTACTTCTTTTTTAGTTCTTTTCAATGGAGACTAGCTAGAGAAATTTAAACCTGCCGAAGGAATCCGTGAGGGAGATCCCATATCTCGTCATTTATGTTTACTTGAGTTGAAGGTTTGTCATGCTTATTACATAGCAGGAGTAGATTGAATGACCAGATGGGTATGAAGGTGACAGCAATAGCACCATGTGTTAGCCACCTACTGTTTGCAGATGATAGTCTCTTGTTCTTGAGAGCATCGACTGCGGTTGCGCAAGAGGTCACAGGGTTGTTGCAACTCTATTGTCAAGCTTCAGGTCAAAGAATAAATTTGGACACGTCATTGGGTTTTTTCAGCAAGGGATGTCCAAACGGCTTGAGAATAGAGATCAAGCAAGTGTTGCATGTTCATGATGAAGCTTTGCACGAGAAGTACTTAGGAATGACTACCAATGTTGGGAGATCAAAAAATGGTGTTTCCAAATATCTAAAAGATAGGATACGAAAGAGAATTCAAGGATGGATTAAGCAGCTTCTTTCAGGTGGAGGTAAAGAGGTACTAATAAAGTCTATTGCATATGCATTACCAACATATGTCATGGGGTGCTTCAAGCTCCCAAGAGGAATATGCGAGGATATTGATGGGATCCTGAGAAAGTTCTGGTGGGGAATGAAAAATGTCAAGAGGCGCATTGCTTGGGTTTCCTACAGTAGCTTGACCAAACCAAAACATATGTGGGGTTTGGGTTTTAGAAACATGGAGCTTTTCAACTTAGCCTTGCTGGCAAAACAGTGATGGAGAGTAATCCAGGAACCAAATTCATTAAGTGCACAAATTTTGAAGGTGGAATATTTCCCGGATGGCGCTTTCCTAACAACACAGATGGGCTCAAAAACATCACATGTTTGGTGCTCCATCCTTGGCGGGAGGGAGATACTTACACAAGGCTTCGTCATAAGGATTGGGAATGGTAGAAAATCTCACATCTGGAATGACAACTGGCTACATAGACATGAAATGATGAGGAAGATGGTGGCACTTAAGGTAGACAAGCCATGGTCGAGGAGTCAACCAATGGAGCTACGACATCCTCGAACATGGATGTTGTTTGTGATAATATGCTACCTATTGATCCAAGACTAGCGCAGCAAATACCCCCGGCCACTATGGAGTTTGAGGATACTTGGCATGGTGTCATGAAAAAATTGGGTCTTTTCCTTGAGGTCGGCATACCGAATGCGTCGGAAATATGCCCTACAGGAAATAATGTTGTATTATTATATTTCCATGTTCATAATTAAAAGTTTATATTCTATGATATAACTCTATGATCCTGGAATATGCGATTCAGTGAAAAATTCATATGCACATGTAGAATGTTAAACGGTAAATTAGGTTCCTAGTCTTGCCTCTAAGACTGGCTCAAGTGTTCTTGGAGATCATATTTTCCAGATCTGAGGACATCGTTAAGTGTAACAGTAGTCCTAAAACAACATTGAGAGTATGATGTTAGAAGTACGATCATAGTGAATCAACCCAAACTTGTTTGTTATACTTTGAGATAATATCTTCAGAAATCAATTGTTATAACACAGAGTATTAACATGTGAATTAGTTCCTTAGATCAGGAGAGTATCATAGTCACTTCTTACTGTACGACGAGCTCGGGGGTCGCTCAAACGGCATCCGTAACACGGTGATCATAACGAAAACTTACAGGTTCATCGGAAAGTTTGACAAGGGACTAGATAGCTTGAGAGTGGGATTTTCTCCTCTGACAATAGACATAGATGACTATGTGACGGGGTTGTCGGAACATATCAATGAGAAAAGAATAACAAAATTGGTAACGGCGATAACGGTATAGTGAGCATGTGGATGACTCAAGAGGATACCAACACTCTTCGTGTTTTTTAAAGTATCATGAAGCAAAGGGAACATCACATGATAACCAAAGGTTCACTAAAATGCCATTCGTGTAATCATAGGGATTGATATGGACGTCCATGGTTTCGCTATCGGTCATTGAACGAAGGAGTTTCGTTCATGTCTATGTTTTAATGAACCTATAGGGTCACAAGGTTAAAGTAATCATGGTCTGCTAAGTGTTAGTAGGATGAGAGTATCGAGCATTTATTTGTGTAATTGTTTCATTAACATTTAGAATAGTTTCGAGAGGAACTGGAAGCGTTTCGGGGTCACCGAAAGGGTTTCAGAGTTTATCGGGTAATTCTGGATATTCCTGATAAATAATATATAGGTGGAAAATGTTTTTGGTGATGTTAAATTAATAATGAAAGGCTCTACTCATTGTTAGGAGTCTTTTATATTTAGTTTAATATCAACGGGCCTTAAAAGGCTAAGTGGTGGAAGAAGAATTGGACAACATAGGCCCATGTAGTGGAGGCACCACTTTTTCCAAGTGGGGAGGCCGAATCAGACTCCCTCCCTCCTAGTGTGGCGCCCTCACCCTCCCTCAAAGCTATATATACTAGAGGTTTTGGTGTTATTTGAACACATAAGTTTTGGAGCCTCCTCTAGTTCCCTAGTTTTAGTTCTAGTTGGTCCTAGTTGATCAATTAGAGCTTGACCTAGATCCTCTAATCCTCATAATTAGAAGCCTAGTGTGGTCCTAATCTCCTCCCTCTAATTCTCCGGCGATGATTACCTTTGGACGGTGAAGCACCCCCTTATCATGAAGACCGTACACTTGCAACCAAGTAGAGAGGTCGTGTTTTTGGTCTTCAATTCGAGGGATCATTCGTTGGTGGTTCATGTCGGGACCCCGATCCTAAGTCACACCAATCTAGCAAGTAACACATATCACTTTGCGCCCTCACACATGGTATCCCCACGGCTGTATCCTTACCTTGGCCGGGACCGTTTGTGCCTTTTGGCTCACATATATGATTGTACCGCTAGCATCCATATGACAGAGAAACCGTGCCGACATGACTAGTCGTAAACCAAGGTGGCACAAACATACAGGGACAGGAATACGTAACCCAAAATGCACATGTCAGTTAACAGCATGTGCAACTGAGTCGTAGCAAGCTAGAAGGACTCTAGTAAAACACCGCGTGACATTACCCCGAAGGGACAAACACCGGAGCAAAGAAGGATACATGCTGGTCAATCCATGTGTTCCGGATGGAAGCACTAGGAAGTATTTCCCCATAAGGAAGGCTACCAAGAATAAACAACTAGGTCTCGGATCCCACACATATCAAAGCATTTCAATAACATACGCACAATATGCTCAATATGTGTAGATACAACATGGCATCACAACATAACTCTACGACTCAAAGTATTTCTTTAAGAAACCCCAAGGAGCCATACATAGCATGGTATTACAAACATGGGTCTCATGACCCGTCATACAGAGTCATACAAGCAACAAGCACGTGTGGAAGCTTATCCTGTCTGAATGCAGACAGCTAAAAAGAAAGAAGGCTAGAAAGCATGTCTATCCACAAGACCCTCCATAGGAGCCAGACCTTTGTATGGGATTCCCAAGCTAATCGGTCAACGTCAAACTCATCGCAGGAATGTAAAGTGAGACAGAAGTCTCCTCTGCAAAAATATTAATTAAGCAAACGTGAGTACAAATGTACTCAGCAAGACTTACATCAGAACTAGCTACATATGCATGAGTATCAACAAAGGGGATTGTGGAGTTTAACTGCAGCAAGCCAGCTTTGACTCAGTGGCTATCCTATACTACTACTACCAGTATTTTCTTCACTACAAAAAAACACTTCTGTGATGATATGTGTTTGTCATAGTAGGTCACATTTTCTGTCATGCATGTACATCCATGATGATTTTATGACAGAATCAAGATAGTCATACATGTGCTGTCTTAGAAGTGTTCCATGACAATACCAAAATTATCATCACAGAAGTGTCCACTTACATGACGATAAATGGTGCGTCATGAACGTGTTTTCGTTAAGGGTAACTGACACGTGACATCCACCGTAACGGGTCGTTGTTAAGCTACCTGGTTCTGGTTTGGATCCGATAACCCGTTTATAGCCCGGACCAATGGGGATTTTCCACGTGTAAAATTCTCATTCGCCGGTGGATCCACGTGTCGGCTCAGCATTGGGACAGATGTCATCCGTACAATGGATGGGACGTGCTTATTATACCTCGACACGTGGCACAGCCCAACAGTAGCCCATTTAAGATAAAAAGTCCAGCCCAGCCAAGGGTCCACAAGATTTTGTCATACTCTACTGGGATGGCCCGTTAACAGCCTGGCACGGTTTGGGCCAAATTACGACCCACATAAGATCTGACCCGTTAGATGTCTCTCACATTTTGGGCCAAGTGATAGCCCACATAAGACTCGGCCTGTTAATAGTCTGCCATGTTTTGGTCCAAATGAAGGCCCATATCGGATCTGGCCCGTTAAGTGCCTCACTTATTTTGGGCCAAATTACGACCCATATATGATTTGGCCCGTTAACAGGCACTGTGCTTTCGGCCCCATTGGGGGCCCATTTGAACTACGTCCTCTTAAATGCCTATGTTACTTTCGGCCTATTAATGGCCATTGGTACATATGGGCTGTTGTCGACCCGGTTTTACTTTTGGCCATTTAACGGCATGTGTTGCATGTGGGCCAATTTATGGGCCGAAGTGACTTTCGGCCTCTTAAAGGCACGTAGTCTTCGTGGATGCATTTTAGCCCAACCTGACTATTGGCCCGTTAAAGGCCCGTGAGATAAGTGGGCCTAATGATGGCTCGCTTTGCATCCGGTCAGCTTACGACCCATCATGTTATTGGGCCAACTGTGGCCCAACACATATTTTGGCCTGTTAACGGACCCTCTTGTGGTTGGGCCAATCACGGGCCTTGATGCGGCTTGAACTACGTCGGTATTTCCCGAAAGAGGAAGGGATGATGTAGCACAACTACGGTAGATATTTCCTTCAGTGATGAGACCAAGGTTATCGAACTAGTAGGAGAACCATGCAACATTAAACGATACATGCACACAAAGAACAAATACTTGCAACCCGACGTGTAAGAGGGGTTGTCAATCTGTGACGCCCCCTATTTGGCCATACACTAATCATACACGCAAATGTGTATGGTCAAGATCGGGGACTCATGGGAAGATATCACAACAGAACTCTAGACACAAATTAAAATAATGCAAGCTTTATATTACAAACCAGGGGCCTCGAGGGCTCGAATATATAGCTCGAGACACAAGCGTGAGCGTAAGCAACAATATCTGAGTATAGAAATAAAGTTAGACAAGACTGCCTTAAGAAGGCAAACACAAAAGCAATAACGATCGAAGAGGCAAGGCCTCCTGCCTGGGACCTCCTAACTACTCCTGGTCTTCGTCGGCCTCCATGTAGTAGTATCCGTCGGTGATGGCATCTGGCTCCAGGGATCCACCATCTGGTTGCAACAACCGGAAAGAAGAAAGAAGGGGGGAAAGGGATAGCAAAGCAACCGTGAGTACTCATCCAAAGTACTCGCAAGCATCAGATCTATACTAAGTATGCATTGGTATCAAAGGAAGGTATGTGCCCGTGGACTGAACTGCAGAATGCCAGAATAGAGGGGAAGGCCTAGCCTATCGAAGACTAGCATCTTCAAGCAGCTCCAAGCATCTTGCAACATTCAGAAGAGTATATAATAGCAGTTTATAATTAACAAGCATGTTGTAATATTAACACCAAGAGATCCTTCCTCGACTCCCTGCGAGAAAGCAATCCCGGAGCCAACATATCCATCACATATCTCAAGTATCCATTTCTAGTTATAATAGATCGGGATACAAGTCCGAACGTCCATTACCGTGGACACAACTATTCAAATAGATAATATTCCCTGCAGGGGTGCACCACGTTACCCAACACACTTTATTACTCTGGCCGGACACACTTTTCCGAGTCAATTGCCAGCCTCGGAAGATCAACACATCGCAGCCCTACCTAGGCTCAGCAGGGAGCTCCTCGTCGGTCTACATCCTAAGCACTCCGGGGTCTTGGGCCCATCGCCCGTTGCACTCTGGGTCGTTGCGCGCATGGTGTATACCAGCGCCACCTCGGATGGTCGAAGCGATCCGATCGTGCTGCAATGCTAAACTGGACGTCTGACAAAGCTTCGGCTGATACTGCGACGCCGAGGCCCATAACTATTCCCACGTGGTGGTTAGTGTGTAAAGGCCAAAGGCCAACTCAGAACAAATACCCAAATCATTAGTGCGTTGGGAGCTCGCGAAGATGAGCAGAGACTCACGATCAATGTGACCCCGTCACCCCATCTCGTGGACTTACGGCAAGGGCCCAGAATGCCCGGCCGTGCCACGTAATTATCTCGCGGGTGCTCTCCGGGCCCGCCCGACTTTCACATCAACTCGCGGGTACCCCTCAGGGCCGACCATACTTCAACAATGGTCTCAAGTAAAGTTCAGGTAACCGTGTGTCCATAACATCAAGGGGGAATCCGAGGAACCATCCTCGTTGGAATCCAGTTGATGTAATCATCAAGCTGAACTTAGGAGGAATCACCCTCGAGGTTCACTCTTGAGGTGTTGCACGATAGAGTCATGTCGGGAGTGGTGAAGGAGGAATCACCCTCGATGACCATGACCGAATAGCTACACTACAGAGTCAACAACAGGAGTGTGTTACGAGGTATCACCCTCGTCACTCAATGGTAGCTCTGCGGAGTCGTACAACTAGGGGCGTGAAGTGATGTGTCGGGCTCTGGTCATCAATCACGTTGGTCGAGTCGTCGATGATGAAGCAGGGGCAACAAGGACAAGGTGGGGGTCACTGATGGATCACTAGCCAATCTATACTAAGCAGTTTAGGATAAGCAGGTAAGGTACAATGAGCAGGTTACAAAAGTAGGCTATGCATCAGAATAGGAGCAATCAATAACAGTAGCAAAATCTAATGCAAGCATGAGAGAGAACGGAATGGGCGATATCAGGATGATCAAAGGAGGGCTTGCCTGGAAGCTCCGCTGAAAGGGAAGAAGGATCGTCATCGACGTAGTCGATCACAGCGGCATCAACATCGGTCTCGGGGTCTACCGGAGAAAAAGAGGAGGAAGAAACAGTAAATACAAAGCACACAGATGCATGACAAGACAACAAGCAAAGCTAGGGTGTTCTAACACAGTGCTACATGATACCGACAAAGGGGGATAACATCCGAGAAAGTTTTCCCGAAGTCTGACATTTTTGGACAGATGAAACGGAGGGGACGGTTGCATGTTAGCTATGCTAGGGACGTGTGACAGACGAACAGAGGGCATATCCGGATTCATCTTGTTTTTCTGAGCAACTTTCATGTACAAAGTATTTTCATCTGAGTTATGGACTATTTTATATAATTTTTGAAAGATTTAAATACTTTCTAAAATTTCTGGAATATTAATATTAATACATATTTAATCAAAAAAAAAAGCTAAGTGTAACCGGTGGCTGTCTAGCCATAGAGGCGGACCTGTGGGGCCAGTCAACTGCCCAGTCAGCAGTTGACTGGTCCATGTTTGACTAGTCAAAGGTCTAGTGGGACCTAGCTGTCATTGGGACAAATTTCTAACAGAGTTATTAGTCTAACCAAAGGCTTAATTAGAGGGTGGGGCCCAATTGTAAGTCAGAAACTAAGTTAACTGGTTTAAATAAATTGTTGCTAATCCTAATGCTATAGTGGACGGGGCCTCCCATTAGTGGGCCATTACCAAATCTAATCTAACACACATGCACACACAACAACACATGCGCGGGCACAGAAGCGGCCCGGCGGCCATGACCAGTAGCATCGGCTGCGGGTTGACGCGGCAGCGGCGGCGGGCGCTTGGCTAGGCGTCTGAGTGCGGGACAACGAGCAGTGGCAACGGAGGAGTAGGGCGGCGAGCATGCGCAGGAAGCAGCGGCGAGCAGCAGTACGAGGATGCGGCGTGGTGTGTGGGCGATGGCCGACAAGGCGGAGCTCCGGCGGGAGCTGGCGCGCGACGGCAACAGCGAGTGGCTTAGGGGCGTGGGCGCGAGCGGGAGCAGAGCTCCAGGTACAGCGGCAGGGCGGACGCCGGTGGCTATGGGGCACTGGTGCGACGAGGCGGAGGCAAGTCAGGAGCGGGGATGGCACTTGGGCGTGCGGCTGGGAAATGATGGGCGCGAGCACAAACGGGCCTACACGCAGGGGGAGGGGGCGGCCACAACGTGGTCAAGGGAGGCGCAGGCGCAGTGAGCACGAGCGCCCAGCGAGCTCCTGACGCGGTGGTGCAGCGAACATTGACGACACAGAAATGAAAGGGGGAAACCAGGGGGGTCGAGGGGGAGCCTCACATTGAGCGGCAGGGGAGGTCGGGGGCGACTCGAGGAGGTGCGGCGGCGACCGGAGGTGACCAAATCAGGCGATGGCGCGCGACGACCGTAGTTGGAGAAGACGGAGGCGGGCGTCATCGATGAGGCGGCTCGGCTCCATCCAGTCGGACGAGGAGACGTGGACGACGACTGCTGATACATTTCCAACGTATCTATAATTTTTGATTGTTTCATGCTATTATATTATCTGTTTTGGATATTTTATATGCATTTATATGCTATTTTATATGATTTTTGGAACTAACCTATTAACCTAGAGCCCAGTGCCAGTTTCTATTTTTCCTTGTTCTAGAGTTTGGCAGAAAAGGAATAGCAAACGGAGTCCAAACGGAATAAAACTTTCGCGATGATTTTTCTTGGACCAGAAGACACCTAGGAGACTTGGAGTGCAAGTCAGAGGAGCCTCGAGGCGACCACAAGGGTGGAGGGTGCGCCCCGACCTTGTGGGCCCCTCGTAGCTCTCCTGACCTAATTCTTCCTCCTATATATACTCTTATACCCCAAAACATCCGGGGAGCCACGCAACCACTTTTCCATCGCCGCAACCTTTTGTACCCATGAGATCGTATCTTGGGGCCTTTTCTAGCATCCTGCCGGAGGGGGAATCGATCACGGAGGGCTTCTACATCAACACCATTGCCTCTCCGATGAAGCGTGAGTAGTTTACTTCAGACCTACGGGTCCATAGCTAGTAACTAGATGGCTTCTTCTCTCTCTTTGATTCTCAATACAAAGTTCTCCTCGATGTTCTTGGAGATCTATTCGATGTAATACTCTTTTGCAGTGTGTTTGCCGAGATCTGATGAATTGTGGATTTATGATCAGCTTATCTATGAATATTATTTGAATCTCCTCTGAATTCTTATATGCATGATTTTATATCTTAGCAAGTCTCTTCGAACTATCGATTTGGTTTGGCCAACTAGATTGTTTTTTCTTGCAATGGGAGAAGTGCTTAGCTTTGGGTTCAATCTTCCAGTGCTCGATCCTAGTGACAGAAGGGGAACCGACACGTATTGTATTGTTGCCATCGAGGATAACAAGATGGGGTTTTCATCATATTGCACTACAAAAAAAAGACACATCCATGACATTTTGGGCCGAACGAAAAAAATTCTGTCATACTTATGACACTTCTATGACGATAATTATGACAAAACCTGGTATCATCATAGATGTGGTGGGCTCCTACTTCTATGACAAAAAATCATGACAGAAAATGGGCTTTTCGTCCTGGGCGGGCCGGAGGCGCAGCTGCATGACATTCTTTGGGCCGTCCATGACAGAGAAACCCGTGATAGAAGCGAGGGCGAGGAAAATATCAGGGGAGTTCCTGGTTACGGTGGGTGGTCGGGGCTGAGAGATGCGCGTTTTTCTCGTACGTACGCGCGTGTGTGCGAGGCGTTGCGCTCTAACTGAACCCGAGCGATTGCACTGCAGGCTATGCGTTACTGAACCCGAGCGATCGATCGATGGCTGTTAACTGAACCCGATCGAGCGATTCCTTCGCTACTGCTGCTAACTGAAGCCGATCGATGTTGCCTCTGGATGAATAGTGAGCATTGTTGGGGGGTTTGGATGAATAGTTCCCGATGGGGGTTGGATGAACAGGAACCCATGGTAGTAGAGGCCGTTGCCGCTGGATGAACAATACCCCGATCAATCGAGCCGGTGGATGAACAGGCCCCCGTGGAGGGCTGGATGAACAGGACCCCGTGGAGGACTGGTTAAACAGTAGCCGGTGGAGGGCTGGATGAACAGTAGCCCATGGAGGGGTGGTTGAACAGGACCCCCCATGGATGGTTGAACAGTAGCCGGTGGAGGAGCGCGCGGTGGAGGCTGGATGAACAGGAGCCTGTGGATGAACAGTCACAGGTGGAGGCTGGAGGAGATTGACGGTGGATGAACAATAGCCCGCGGAGGCTGGAGGAGGTCGACGGTGAAGATGAACAGTATCCCGTGGAGTCCCGTTTTGCGGTACGCCACACCCCTCCCAATGAACAGGGCCCCCATTTCGACCGTAGCGCTCCAACACAAGTTCATTTCCTCCATTTTGCGGTACGACACACCCCTCCCGATCAACAAGACCCCATTTCGACTATAGGAGGTATGTTTCCTCCGTTTTGCGGTACGCCAGACCCCTCCCGATGAACAAGATCCTATTTCCACTATGACCATAGAATGACAACGCTACGTACGCTTCGACCAGGTGGTCCCGGCTGTCAGACACTTCCTTGCGTGCGAAGATGTAGCTGGTGGGTCCCAACAGTCAGGGGGTGAATCATTTTTTTGCCCGTAATATGTACGCACTTCCTTGCATGTGAAGATGTAGCTGGTGGGTCCCAGCAGTCAGGGGGCGAATCATTTTTTTTGCCTGTAATATGGACGCACTTCCTTGCGTGCGAAGATGTAGCTGGTGGGTCCCAACAGTCAGGGAGAAACGTTTTTTCGTGAAATACGGTGGCCCGTCTGGTGGGTCCCTGCTCTCAGGTGGAGGAATAATTATTTTCCGCATAATAAGGAGGCACCTCCTTGCTGCGGCCATGGACCCAGCTGTCAGCCTCTCCATGTACAGTACTCTTCCGATGGAAGTCGGTCGTTTACCACATTGACCATGCCGCGCCGAGAGCACCAAGGCAGTGGACAATGGCGAGGCCTAGGAAGGGGACGGCGCGGAGCCAGGGAAGACGCGGCAGTGGATGCCCATGCGGAGGAGTACGAGGATTCACTAGTTCGGCTGCGGTGTGAGGATGCCGTCGTCGCAGGGCCTGGCCAGCGGTGGGAGTAGTAGGGGGCTGTGAGGCCTCCGCGGTAGCATAGCCAGCCATGGGAGGCAGGAGCAGGTGGCACGACAGGCGCTGCTTTGGGAGGCTGGAGCAAGAAGACCAGAGGTTGAAGAAGCACGACGGCCGTTGGATAGACATCATACGGTCACTGCAGCTAGAATCGTTTATATTGACTAAGTTGACAAAGTCCTCGGTACGCGTCAACTTAGTAGGCCCACAGGTCAGCCTCCAAAATGGTGCGCCCTAGATGTCAAGGAGAGGAATCATTTTTTGGGCGGATGAAGCTAGAATATCCGAGATTGAAGAAGAAGCACGACATCCGTTGGATGGACATCCAACAACCACTATTGCTAGAGCCGTGTGTTGACTATAAGTTGGTAAAGCCTTGCATACGCGTCAATTTTTTTTAGGGGAAACATCAACTTAGTAGGCCCACAAGTGTGTGGCAGAGAACTTATAGCCCATTTGAGATTTGTAAAAATTTACAACCCATTTTTGAATTCCAATGGAATTTACTACAGCCCATTTACAGTTTGTTAAAAGTACAACCCATTTTCTAGCTAGGACAACAATTAATAATTTCAACCAAGCGTTCAAAACAGAATTCAATAAAATTTCCCACATTTTGATGGGATCCAAAATATTTTTATCCCGAAATTTCTAGTCAGATTAAATACAATTTCAATATAAATTTATTTTACGTAAAAATCCAACAAAACATTGCACGCGCAACAATTAATGAAATTAAAATTTTCAAAATCCAAAAATAATATTTTATAAACTAATTACGTGTTTGGTGCATTTGTTTATAGCTACAACCCAATTCTTATAATTACATACCATTTATTATTTCTTAAAGCCCATTTTCTTATTAAGCCTAATGCATCCCTCCTAGGAAAGATTTGCAGCCCAGCGGGGCGGAGAATAACAAGTTGACCTTGCCTGGGTATTCCTCAAAAAAAGTATAGCTGGGCTAGCCATTTTCATCTTGAAAAAAAAATTAATATCTGGGCTGAATATCTGGCCTGGGCTAGACGGGCTGTGGCCCGCCCAGTTAATACCCTGCTCTCCTCTGAACAACAACGAAAACATTGCTCAAGAAAAACTCTACAGTGCTCACACCTCAAAAAGACAAATACTGCTCGAGCTGCTTGGTCCCAGCTGTCGGCCTCTCCTTGTGGAATTCTCTCGTTTATTGACTACATAGGTTGACAATGGTGTGGCGCCGTGATGTTGGAAATATGCCCTAGAGGCAATAATAAATTGATTATTATTATATTTCCTTGTTCATGATAATCGTTTATTATCCATGCTAGAATTGTATTGATAGGAAACTCAGATACATGTGTGGATACATAGACAACACCATGTCCCTAGTAAGCCTCTAGTTGACTAGCTCGTTGATCAATAGATGGTTACGGTTTCCAGACCATGGACATTGGATGTCGTTGATAACGGGATCACATCATTAGGAGAATGATGTGATGGACAAGACCCAATCCTAAGCCTAGCACAAAGATCGTGTAGTTCGTATGCTAAAGCTTTTCTAATGTCAAGTATCATTTCCTTAGACCATGAGATTGTGCAACTCCCGGATACCATAGGAATACTTTGGGTGTGCCAAACGTCACAACGTAACTGGGTGGCTATAAAGGTACACTACAGGTATCTCCGAAAGTGTCTGTTGGGTTGGCACAAATCGAGACTGGGATTTGTCACTCTGTGTAAACGGAGAGGTATCTCTGGGCCCACTCGGTAGGACATCATCATAATGTGCACAATGTGACCAAGGAGTTGATCACGGGATGATGTGTTACGGAACGAGTAAAGAGACTTGCCGGTAACGAGATTGAACAAGGTATCGGGATACCGACGATCGAATCTCGGGCAAGTATCATACCACTAGACAAAGGGAATTGTATACGGGATTGATTGAATCCTCGACATCGTGGTTCATCCGATGAGATCATCGTGGAACATGTGGGAGCCAACATGGGTATCCAGATCCCGCTGTTGGTTATTGGTCGGAGAGTTATCTCGGCCATGTCTGCATGACTCCCGAACCCGTAGGGTCTACACACTTAAGGTTCGATGACGCTAGGGTTATAGGGAATAGATATACGTGGTTACTGAATGTTGTTCGGAGTCCCGGATGAGATCCCGGACGTCACGAGGAGTTCCGGAATGGTCCGGAGGTAAAGATTAATATATAGGAAGTATGGTTTTGGCCACCGGAAGTGTTCCGAGCATCACCGGTAGTGTACCGGGACCACCGGAGGGGTCCGGGGGTCCACCAGGTGGGGCCACCAGCCCTGGAGGCCTACATGGGCCAATAGTGGGAAGGGACCAGCCCCTAAGTGGGCTGGGGCGCCTCCCCACCAAGGCCCATGCGCCTAAGGGGAAGAGGGGGCAAACCCTAAGGGCAGATGGGCCTTAAGGCCCATGCCTGGTGTGCCTCCCTCTCCCCCTCCACTTGGCCGCCACCCTAGATGGGAGGGGGCTGGCCGCCGCCCCTAGGGTGGAACCCTAGGTGGGGCGCACCCCTCCCTCTCCCCTATATATACTTGAGGACTTGGGGCTGCCAATAGATGAGTTCCTCTCCTTCTTGGCGCAGCCCTACCCCTCTCCCTCCTCGTCTCTTGCGGTGCTTGGCGAAGCCCTGCTGGAGTACCATGCTCCTCCACCACCACCACGCCGTCGTGCTGCTGCTGGATAGAGTCTTCCCCAACCTCTCCTTCTCTCCTTGCTGGATCAAGGCGTAGGAGACGTCACCGGGCTGTACGTGTGTTGAACACGAAGGTGCCGTCCGTTCGGCACTAGGATCATCGGTGATTTGGATCACGACGAGTACGACTCCATCAACCCCGTTCACTTGAACGCTTCCGCGTAGCGATCTACAAGGGTATGTAGATGCACTCTCCTTCCCTCATTGGTAGACTTCTCCATAGATTGATCTTGGTGATGCGTAGAAAATTTTGAATTTCTGCTACGTTCCCCAACAGTGGCATCATGAGCTAGGTCTATGCGTAGTTTCTATGCACGAGTAGAACACAAAGTAGTTGTGGGCGTTGATTTTGTTCAATATGCTTACCGTTACTAGTCTAATCTTGATTCGGCGGCATTGTGGGATGAAGCGGCCCGGACCGACCTTACACGTACTCTTACGTGAGACTGGTTCCACCGACTGACATGCAATAGTTGCATAAGGTGGCTAGAGGGTGTCTGTCTCTCCCACTTTAGTCGGATCGGATTCGATGAAAAGGGTCCTTATGAAGGGTAAATAGCAATTGGCATATCACGTTGTGGTTTTTGCGTAGGTAAGAAACGTTCTTGCTAGAAACCCATAGCAGCCACGTAAAACATGCAAACAACAATTAGAGGACGTCTAACTTGTTTTTGCAGGGTATGCTATGTGATGTGATATGGCCAAGAAGAATGTGATGAATGATATGTGATGTATGAGATTGATCATGTTCTTGTAATAGGAATCACGACTTGCATGTCGATGAGTATGACAACCGGCAGGAGCCATAGGAGTTGTCTTTATTTATTGTATGACCTGCATGTCATTGAACAACGCCATGTAATTACTTTACTTTATTGCTAACCGGTAGCCATAGTAGTAGAAGTAATAAGTTGGCGAGACAACTTCATGGAGACACAATGATGGAGATCATGGTGTCATGCCGGTGACGATGATGATCATGGAGCCCCGAAGATGGAGATCAAAAGGAGCAATATGATATTGGCCATATCATGTCACTATTTGATTGCATGTGATGTTTATCATGTTTATACATCTTATTTGCTTAGAATGACAGTAGCTTAAATAAGATGATCCCTCACTAAAATTTCAAGAGAAGTGTTCTCCCTAACTGTGCACCGTTGCGAAAGTTCGTCATTTCGAAGCACCACGTGATGATCGGGTGTGATAGATTCTTACGTTCGAATACAACGGGTGTTGACGAGCCTAGCATGTATAGACATGGCCTCGGAACACATGCGAAACACTTAGGTTAACTTGACGAGCCTAGCATGTACAGACATGGCCTCGGAACACGGAGGACCGAAAGGTCGAACATGAGTCGTATAGAAGATGCGATCAACATGAGATGTTCACCGATGATGACTAGTCCGTCTCACGTGATGATCGGACACGGCCTAGTTGATTCGGATCATGTATCACTTAGATGACTAGAGGGATGTCTATCTGAGTGGGAGTTCATAAGATGAACTTAATTATCCTGAACATAGTCAAAAGGTCTTCGCAAATTATGTCGTAGCTCACGCTTCAGTTCTACTGTTTAGATATGTTCCTAGAGAAAAATTAGTTGAAAGTTGATAGTAGCAATTATGCAGACAGTAGAAGGCTTATGTCCTTAATGCACCGCTCAGTGTGCTGAACCTCGAACGTCGTCTGTGGATGTTGTGAACATCTGACATACATGTTTTGATGACTACATGATAGTTCAATGCGTAATGCTAAATGGTTTAGAATTGAGGCACCAAAGACGTTTTTGAAACATCGCAGAACATATGAGATGTTCCAAGGACTGAAATTGGGATTTCAGGCTCGTTCCCACGTCAAGAGGTATAAGACCTCCGACGATTTTCTTAGCCTGCATAATAAGGGAGAAAAGCTCAATCTTGAGCTTGTTCTCAGATTGTCTGAGTACAACAATCGCTTGAATCGAGTGGGAGTTGATCTTCCAGATGAAATAGTGATGGTTCTCCAAAGTCACTGCCACCAAGCTACTAGAGCTTCGTGATGAACTATAACATATCAGGGATAGATATGATCCTTGAGCTATTCGCGACACCGCGAAAGTAGAAATCAAAAGGGAGCATCAATCGTTGATGGTTAGTAAAACCACTAGTTTCAAGAAGGGCAAGGGCAAGAAAGGGATACTTCATGGAACAACAAATCAGTTGCTGTTCTAGTAAAGAAACCCAAAGTTGAACCCAAGCCCGAGACTAAGTGCTTCTGTAATAAGGGGAACAGTCACTGAAGCAGAACCACCCTAGATACTTGGTAGATGAGAAGGCTGGCAAGGTCGACAGAAGTATATTGGATATGCATTATAATGTGTACTTTACTAGCACTCCTAGTAGCACCAGGGTATTAGATACCGGTTCGGTTGCTAAGTGTTAGTAACTCGAAACAAAAGGCTACGGAATAAACGGACACTAGCTAAAAGGTGAGATGATGATATGTGTTGGAAGTATTTCCAAGGTTGATCAAATATCGTACGCTCCCTCTACCATCGAGATTGGTATTAAAACCTAAATAATTGTTATTTGGTGTTTGCGTTGAGCATAGACATGATTGGATTATGTCTATCGCGATACGGTTATTCATTTAAGGAGAATAATGGTTACTCTGTTTATTTGAATAATACCATCCCGATCGTAGTGATACACATTTTCATGCCAAAGGTATAAGATAGTAATGATAGTACCACACAAATGTGGCACTGCAATTTGAGTCATATTGGTATAAAACGCATGAAGAAGCTCCATGTTGATGGATCTTTGGACTCACTCATTTTTGAAAGGATTGAGACATGCGAACCATGTTTGTTGGTAGATATGCATGAAGAAACTCTATACAGATGGATCGTTTGGACTCACTTGATTTTGAATCACTTGAGACATGCAAATCATACCACATGGGCAAGATGACTGAAAAGCCTCATTTTCAGTAAGATGGAACAAGAAAGCAACTTGTTGGAAGTAATACATCTTGATGTGCGCAGTCCAATGAGTGCTGAGGCATGTAGTGGATATCGTTATGTTCTTACTTCACAGATGATTTGAGTAGATACTGAGTATATTTACTTGATGAAACATAAGTCTGAATTATTGAAAGGTTCAAGTAATTTCAAAGTGAAGTTGAACATCATCGTGACAAGAGGATAAAATGTCTATGATATGATCATAGAGATGAATATCTGAATTACGAGTTTGGCACAGAATTAAGACATTGTGGAAATTGTTTCACAACTAATACAGCCTGGAACACCATAGTATGATGGTATGTCCGAACATCAATAACTGCACCCTATTGGATATGATGCATACCATGATGTCTCTTATCGAATTACCACGATAGTTTATGGGTTAGGCATTAGAGACAACCACATTCACTTTAAATAGGGCACCACGTAATTCCGATGAGATGACACCGTATGAACTATGGTTTAGAGAAACCTAAGTTGTCATTTCTTAAAAGTTTGGGGCTGCAACGCTTATGTGAAAAAGTTTCAGGCTGATAAGCTCGAACCCAAAGCGGATAAATGCATCTTCATAGGACACCCAAAACAGTTGGCTATACCTCCTGTCTCAGATCCGAAAGCAATAGGGATTGTTTCTGAAATCGGGTCCTTTCTCGAGAAAAAGGTTTCTCTCAAAAGAATTGAGTGGGAGGATGGTGGAGACTTGATGAGGTTATTGAACCGTCACTTCAACTAGTGTGTAGCAGGGCACAGGGAGTTGTTCCTGTGGCACCTACACCAATTGAAGTGGAAGCTTATGATAGTGATCATGAAACTTCGGATCAAGTCACTACCAAACCTCGTAGGATGACAAGGATGCGTACTACTTCAGAGTGGTACGTAATCCTGTCTTGGAAGTCATGTTGCTAAACAACAATGAACCTATGAGCTATGGAGAAGCGATGGTGGGCCCGGATTCCAAAAAAAAATGGCTCGAGGCCATAAAATCCGAGAGAGGATCCATGTATGAAAACAAAGTGTAGACTTTGGAAGAACTACTTGATAGTCGTAAGGCTGTTGGGTGCAGATGGATTTTAAAAGGAAGACATACAATGATGGTAAGTGTCACCATTGAGAAAGCTCGACTTGTCGTTAAGATGTTTCCCGACAAGTTCAAGGAGTTGACTACGATGAGACTTTCTCACACGTAGCGATGCTAAAAGTCTGTTGGAATTATGTTAGCAGTTACTGCATTATTTATGAAATCATGCAGATAGGATGTCAAAACATTGTTTCCTCGACGATTTTCTTGAGGAAAGGTTGTATGAGATACAACCAGAAGGTTTTGTCAATCCTAGAAAAATGCTAACAAGTATGCAAAGCTCCAGCAATCCTTCTAAGGACTGGAGTAAGCATCTCGGAGTTGGAATGTACGCTTTGATGAGATGATCAAAGATTTTGGGTTTATACATAGTTTATGAGAAACTTGTATTTCCAAAGAAGTGAGTGGGAGCACTATAAAATTTCTGATGAGTATATGTTGTTGACATATTGTTGATCGGAAATGATGTAGAATTTCTGAAAAGCATATAGGGTTATTTGAAAAGTGTTTTTCAATGGAAAACCTAGATTAAGCCACTTGAACATTGAGCATCAAGATCTATAAGGATAGATCAAAACGCTTAATGGTACTTTCAAATGAGCACATACCTTGACATGATCTTGAAGGTGTTCAAGATGGATCAGTCAAAGAAGGAGTTCTTGCCTGAGTTGTAAGGTATGAAGTTAAGACTTAAAGCTCGACCACGGCAGAATAGAGAGAAAGGACGAAGGTCGTCCCCTATGCTTAGACATAGGCTCCATAGTATGCTATGCTGTGTACTGCACCTGATGTGTGCCTTACCACATGTCTGGCAAGAGGGTACAAAGGTGATCAAGGAGTGGATCACCAGACAGCGGTCAAAATTGTCCTTAGAGAAAATAAGGACATGTTTCTCGATTATGGAGGTGATAAAGAGTTCGGCGTAAAGGGTTACGTCGATGCAAGCCTTAACACCTATCCGAATGACTCTGAATAGCAAACCGGATATGTATAGTGGAACAACCATTTGGAATAGCTCCAAGTGGAACGTGGTAGCAGCATCTACGATATGACATAAAGTTTTGCGAAATACATAGGGATCTGAATGTTGCAGACCCGTTGACTACAACCTCTCTCACAAGCATAACATGATCAAACCCAGAACTCATTGAGTGTTAATCTGTAGGATCTAGAAGTAGATGTGTCTAAGGGGGGGGGGTGATTAGACACTTCGTGCTAAAGTTGCAATTTTCAATCCTTTTCGGTTCAAGTGGAGTTTAGGCACAATTTCAATACACACAATACATATCAAGCAAGCATGCAAAGAGTATATGAGCAGCGGAATGTAAAGCATGCAACTTGCAAGAATGTAAAGGGAAGGATTTGGAGAGATCAAACGCAATTGGAGACACGGATGTTTTTCCCGTGGTTCGGATAGGTGGTGCTATCCTACATCCACGTTGATGGAGACTTCAACCCACGAAGGGTAACGGTTGCGCGAGTCCACACAGGGCTCCACCCAAGGGCAATGGTTGCGCGAGTCCACGAAGGGCTCCACCCACGAAGGGTCCACGAAGAAGCAACCACCCACAAAGGGTCCACGAAGAAGCAACCTTGTCTATCCCACCATGGCCATCGCCCACGAAGGACTTGCCTCACTAGCGGTAGATCTTCACGAAGTAGGCGATCTCCTTGCCCTTACAAACTCCTTGGTTCAACTCCACAATCTTGTCGGAGGCTCCCAAGTGACACCTAGCCAATCTAGGAGACACCACTCTCCAAGAAGTAACAAATGGTGTGTAGGTAATGAACTCCTTGCTCTTGTGCTTCAAATGATAGTCTCCCCAACACTCAACTCTCTCTCATAGGATTTGGATTTGGTGGAAAGAAGATTTGAGTGGAAAAGCAACTTGGGAAGGCTAGAGATCAAGATTCATATGGTAGGAATGGAATGTCTTGGTCTCAACACATGAGTAGGTGGTTCTCTCTCAGAACATATGAGTTGGAATGATGTGTGTGTTCTGATGGCTCTCTCATCGAATGAGAAGGAGGTGGAGGGGTATATATAGCCTCCACACAAAATCCAACCGTTACACAGTTTTCCAATCTCGGTGGGACCGAATCAATAAACTCGGTCGGACCGAAAATGTAAACCTAGTGACCGTTAGTGATTTCGGTGGGACCGACTCGGTGGGACCGATTGCATATCTCGGTGGGACCGAGAATATTGCAATGGGTAACAGAGAGTTTGCAAGCCCATCTCGGTGAGACCGAGATCCCATCGGTGAGACCGAGCTGATTAGGGTTTGGCAGTGGCTTATGACAAGTGAAACTCGGTGGCGCCGGATAGGAAGAATCGGTAGGACCGAGTTTGGCTTAGGGTTTAGGTCATATGTGGATATGGGAAAGTAGTTGAGGATTTTGGAGCATATCATTAAGCACATGAAGCAAGAGGCTCATTAAGCAACACCTCATCCCTCCTTGATAGTATTGGCTTTTCCTATGGACTCAATGTGATCTTGGATCACTAAAATGTAAAAGTGAAGGGTCTTGAGCTTGAAGCTTTAGCCAATCCCTTGTCCTTAGCATCTTGAGGGAGTTCCCACAACCTTTAGTCCATGCCACTCCATTGTTGAACTTATCTGAAACATGCTGGATAGAAGTGTTAGTCCAACAAGAGATATGTTGTCATCAATTATCAAAACCACCTAGGGAGCACTTGTGCTTTCAATCTCCCCCTTTTTGGTAATTGATGGCAACATACATCAAAGCTTTAGATAAAGATATACAGAACATCAAGTAAAGCTTTGGAAACATGTAGCAAGCATAGGCTCCCCCTACATGTATGCACTCATGTAAATATGAAATATAGAGGCATGTGAGAGCATAATCATGACAGAGTAGGCAATGTGTTACATGTATCTTGGCCATATGCATCAGAGCAAAAGATTATTAAGGAATACCTTCATGCTCATGAGTCCTTCTTGCAAACAGTATGTACATAAGCAAGAACTCCTCATACTCATGATTTTGATGCATATACTTACCTTGTGGTCTCGAGTTGGCTTAGGATGGAATGAACCTGCAAACAAGGTTAGATAACACAGGTACGTCCACTAGCCAGAGCAAACAAAAGAAACCACAAGAATGCCAAGACTGGGATGACATGTAGAGAGTGATAACATTGGATTCAACATGTCCCCAAGAATAAAGATATGCAATGAATTTGGCTGATTTCTTTTCCCTTAGGTGTCTTGCTCCCCCTGAATCTTACATGGGATATTGGGAGAAGATAGGAAACAGAAAATCAGAGCTGAATAGAACTTAATTCAAATGAGTTCATATGAACATGTCTTTCCCCCAAAAAGACATGTGGAATCTCTCCTCTTGAACATCAAGCATCTAGGATCCTTGAGTATTTTTCTCTCCCTGGAGATCTCTCTCTCCCCCTTAACAACATCTGGGATCCTTGAGACTTTCTCCCCCCCTTAATACTTTTTCTCTCTTGGTGTGATCTCTCTTTCCTACAAGCTTTGATGTGATCTCTCTCTCCCCCTTTGACATCAATTTCCAAGAAGGTTTTTCCTGGAATCCGTCGAATAGGTTTGGTCCTTGAGATTCAGCACAAAGCAGAGGATAAAATTGTGATGCTTGTGGAGGACAAGATTCATTGAGTGGAGCTGGATCAGAAGAAATGTAGAACAAGTGGCAAAATGGTTTTCTGATTACAAAGTCGGTGGCACCGAGTGGCACATTTCGGTGGTACCGAAAAGATTCGGTTGGACCTAAATTTGCAAGTCGGTGAAGCCGAGTTTACACAGAGAAAAACACTTGTCACCTCAGCTCACTAGTCAAGTAAGATCTCACAAAGATTTGCAATGAATTAGCTGAAGGATTTGCAAGAAATTTGATGCAGAAATATGCAGAACAAAACAAATAGGAAAAAGTGAAAGTTTCTAGATGAAGTTTTTTTTGTTTGTTTGAGAGAGAAGGAAACAAATATGCAAGGAACAAATGCAATAACTTCAGAAAAGGACACAAGAGAACTTCATCTAGAATTGGGCGGTGACATAGTCACCTATGTTAGAGTATATTGACTTAGGAGTCAAGTGAGGACACTTGATCATAGGTCATACTCATCGTTTAAGCTCAAAATGGGGTTACCATTTTTCGGTTAAGCATCTTGATGTATTCACATCTTGTTGAGTTGCTTTGACTCATGTCTTGGAGTAAAGCTTCTCTAAGATGGAATGACATACCTTGGGTGGTGATGTGGTTCTTGCTCATGTAGTTGAACTTGTGTGGGTGCTCAGGGTTGATGTAGTTCATCAAGAGTTGGGAGCACCACTTGGAGTTTGAGTTCATATTCCTACATGGGTTAGTTCTTGCAAGGAAGAGCACTTGTGTATCCAAAAATGACAATCATGAAGCTTAACATAGAGTTTGTCAAAGGATATGTTTGAATGGTTTTGTGCTTCCTTGTCTTCAACCACTATTGTGTAGAGTCTTGGACTTGTAGAGATTGCTCAAGATGTGAGTAAGTCGCAATCTCATGGAATTAAATTCAACCAAGCACCTACATGGGTTAGACAACATGCAAGGTGCAAATATATCCAAGACATAAGATAGTTATCATAAGAGATACATCATGGATTAGTTATAAGCTCATGTCTTGCATGTAGCCAATGGAGTTTCTACTCCAAGTTCGAAGCATCAATGATGTTCAATTCTCCTCTCAACCTGCAAAACACTTTCTCATCAAGCGGTTTAGTGAATATATCCGCTAATTGCTTATCGGTGCGAACATGCTTAAGATTGATGTCACCCTTAGCAACATGATCTCGAATGAAATGATGACGAACTTCAATATGCTTAGTTCGAGAATGTTGTACAGGATTATGACCAATTTTGATAGCACTTTCATTGTCACAAAGCAGTGGAACATGTTTCACATAAATCCCATAATCTTTAAGAGTTTGGGTCATCCAAAGTAATTGAGCACAACATGAACCAGCGGCAATGTATTCCGCTTCGGCGGTGGATAAGGATACCGAGTTTTGTTTCTTGGAAGACCAAGACACAAGAGATCTACCAAGAAATTGACAAGTACCCGAAGTGCACTTTCTATCAACCTTGTCTCCGGCATAATCTGAGTCGGAATAGCTAACAAGATCAAAAGAAGACCTCTTAGGATACCAAATGCCAAAATTTGGTGTATGGATTAAATATCTCACTATCCTTTTCACAGCCTTAAGATGACAATCTTTAGGAGCAGCTTGATATCGTGCACACATGCACACACTTAGCATAATATCGGGACGTGAAGCACATAGGTATAACAATGAACCAATCATAGAGCGATAAACCTTTTGATCAACAGGTTCACCATCTTTGGTCAAATCATTATGTCCACTAGTAGGCATGGGTGTAGACATACCTTTGCATTCTTGCATATTGAACTTCTTGAATAAGTCCTTGGTGTACTTGGTTTGAGAGACAAATGTACCTTCCTTAGTTTGCTTGATTTGCAACCCGAGAAAGAATTTGAGTTCACTCATCATAGACATCTCAAACTTCTCGGACATTAGCTTTCCAAACTTTTCACTAAAGAGAGGGTTAGTTGAACCAAATATGATGTCATCAACATAAATTTGGCATACAAATAGTTCTCCATTAACCCTTTTAGTAAAAAGAGTAGAATCAATTTTACCAATTTCAAAACCACTTGTAGTAAGGAACTTGGTCAAGCATTTATACCATGCTCTAGGAGCTTGTTTAAGACCATAAAGAGCTTTGTGAAGTTTGTAAACATGATTTGGTTTCTTAGGATTGACAAAGCCGGGAGGTTGTTTGACATAAACTTCCTCCTCTATTTCTCCATTTAGAAAAGCACTTTTAATGTCCATTTGGTACAAGGTGATATTATGGTGATTAGCATAGGCAAGTAAGATGCGAATGGACTCAAGTATAGCAATGGGAGCATACGTCTCACCATAGTCCATACCTTCGACTTGTGTGTATCCTTGGGCGACGAGACGTGCTTTGTTGCGAACCACTTGTCCATCTTCATCTTGCTTATTGTGAAACACCCATTTGGTACCAATGATGTTGTGGTTGTTGTCGGGCTTCTCAACCAATGTCCAAACTTGGTTTCTCTCAAAATTATGTAGCTCTTCATGCATAGCGTTTATCCAATCCGGATCTTCCAATGCTTCTTCAACCTTCATTGGTTCAATGCTCGAGATGAATGAATAGTTTTCACAAAAGTTAGCTAAACGAGTTTTTGAGCGAGTGATTCTCCCGGTTTGTATATCATTGAGGATTTGCTCGACGGGATGATCTTTGGCAATTCTTGCTCGAACTCGTGAGAGCTTTTGTTTGGGTCTTTGTTGAGCATCTTCTTCATCTTGTTCTTCTTCTTGGCCTTCTTCATTGTTGACGTCGTCGTTCTCTTGTCGTGGTGGAGAAGGAGGTTGTTGATGTTCATCTTGACGTACTTCCTCGTTTTCTTCATCTTGGTGTGGCCCACTTGTGGATGCTTCCATGTCGATTCTTGGTTCACCTTGTCGTGAAGTAGAAGCTTCCACTTGGATGGACGAAGTACTCTCCTTCACCTCTGTTGGACGAATTTTGCCAATAGACAAGTCTTGAATTGCTTCTGAGGGGTCTTTGTCTCCTACATCAATTGGCAATTGCTCTACTTGCGAGCCATTAGATTCATCAAACTTCACATCTACCGTCTCTTCAACCTTTCGGGTGAAATTGTTGTAGACACGGTAAGTGTGAGAGTTTGATCCATAACCAAGTAGAAAACCTTCATGAGATTTAGGAGCAAACTTTGAACGACGATGCTTATCAAGAATGTAGCACTTTGAGCCGAATACTCGAAAGTATCCAACTTGAGGCTTGTTACCGGTGAGGAGCTCGTATGCCGTCTTGCCGAGTAGCTTGTGAAGATATAAGCGATTTGTTGCGTGACAAGCTGTCTCAACCGCTTCTGCCCAAAAGTGCTTTGGCGTCTTGTATTCATCAAGCATTGTTCTTGCCATTTCGATGAGCGTCCGGTTCTTCCTCTCAACAACTCCATTTTGTTGAGGTGTGTATGTAGCCGAGAACTCGTGTGAAATCCCTTCTTCGTCAAGAAAGGTGTCCACATTTGCGTTCTTGAACTCCGTTCCGTTGTCACTCCGAACCTTCTTGATCTTCACATCAAACTGATTTTGGGCTTTCCTAGCGAAGTTTCTGAAGATCTTCTGGACCTGCGACTTGTCATTAAGAAAGAACACCCACGTAAATCTTGAAAAATCATCAACTATAACTAGACCAAAAGAATTTCCACCGAGACTCTTGTAGGCATTGGGACTAAAAAGATCCATGTGAAGCAGCTCGAGTGGCCTCCTTGTGGTCATGATGTTCTTCACGAGATGTCTTCCTCCAACCTGTTTACCTGCTTGACAAGCACTGCAAAGTCTATCCTTATCAAATATGACATCGTTAACTCCAAGGATATGATTTCCTTTAATAAGCTTGTCAAGGTTTCTCATGCCAACATGACCTAGTCGTCTATGCCACAACCAGACTTTTGAGGATTTAGCAACAAAGCAAGTTTTAGGTTGTGCCTTTTTAGAGAAATCGACAATGTAAAGATCACCTCTATGCATACCCGTAAAGACCATGTTATGATTGTCTCGACGAAATACTTGGCAATCTACCTCAGTAAATAGGACGTTCAAACCGAAATCAGCAAGTCTAGATACTGAAAGTAAGTTATAGCCAAGAGATTCAACGAGCATGACATTTTGAATGGAACTATCATGTGAGATGGCCACCTTACCAAGGCCAACCACTTTACCCTTTGAATTATCACCAAAGGTGACATATTTTCGAGGGCCGTTGTTTTCAGCAAGCTCACGGAACATCTCTTCATCTCCGGTCATATGATCAGTGCATCCACTATCAAGAACCCATTCCTTTCCTCCTGATTCATATCCCCGAAGATTTGCCATAAGACCAAAATGTCTCATTGCATTATCAAGATCGGAGTCACTATCATCATCATCATAATATTCATGTTCATCATGATCTTGTGACTCATCATTTCCTAGAGAGGGTAATTCATTAGATAAATGATCGAAGTGGTTACTTTTATGAATTCTTATAGCTTTGAGTATGATATCATTAATGATTCCAACATCTCCTTTAGCATGCTTAAGATTGGCAAGTTCAAGAAGACATTTACCAAAACTAGGATCACTAGAGTTCATCTTACTCAAGGCAATAGATTTATGGAGAATTTCATCCAAAGTTTTCAAGGAGTGATTGGGAAACCGTTCCTCAAGAAATTTCCATATAGTATAGGCGCAATTTTGAGTAGGCAAACTAGCAATCAAATCTTTGGGCAATCCTCTAATGATGAGCTCAATAGTTCTAAGATTGCGAATCATGTCAATATCTTCGTCTAGGGTAGGATGCAAGGGATCAATATGGGGTGCACAAGGGCTAGCAATATACTTGTTCAAATGATATTGATTGAAGATTACAAGCATCTCATTTTTCCACTCATGAAAATACTTTCCATCAAGAATGGGCACTCTATGTCTAAGACTCCCTAGAGTAGACACATCCATCTTCCTCCAATGGTGATTAAACCAAGGCAATGGAGACCAAAGCTCTGATACCACTTGTAGGATCTAGAAGTAGATGTGTCTAAGGGGGGGTGATTAGACACTTCGTGCTAAAGTTGCAATTTTCAATCCTTTTCGGTTCAAGTGGAGTTTAGGCACAATTTCAATACACACAATACATATCAAGCAAGCATGCAAAGAGTATATGAGCAGCGGAATGTAAAGCATGCAACTTGCAAGAATGTAAAGGGAAGGATTTGGAGAGATCAAACGCAATTGGAGACACGGATGTTTTTCCCGTGGTTCGGATAGGTGGTGCTATCCTACATCCACGTTGATGGAGACTTCAACCCACGAAGGGTAACGGTTGCGCGAGTCCACACAGGGCTCCACCCAAGGGCAATGGTTGCGCGAGTCCACGAAGGGCTCCACCCATGAAGGGTCCACGAAGAAGCAACCACCCACAAAGGGTCCACGAAGAAGCAACCTTGTCTATCCCACCATGGCCATCGCCCACGAAGGACTTGCCTCACTAGCGGTAGATCTTCACGAAGTAGGCGATCTCCTTGCCCTTACAAACTCCTTGGTTCAACTCCACAATCTTGTCGGAGGCTCCCAAGTGACACCTAGCCAATCTAGGAGACACCACTCTCCAAGAAGTAACAAATGGTGTGTAGGTAATGAACTCCTTGCTCTTGTGCTTCAAATGATAGTCTCCCCAACACTCAACTCTCTCTCATAGGATTTGGATTTGGTGGAAAGAAGATTTGAGTGGAAAGCAACTTGGGAAGGCTAGAGATCAAGATTCATATGGTAGGAATGGAATGTCTTGGTCTCAACACATGAGTAGGTGGTTCTCTCTCAGAACATATGAGTTGGAATGATGTGTGTGTTCTGATGGCTCTCTCATCGAATGAGAAGGAGGTGGAGGGGTATATATAGCCTCCACACAAAATCCAACCGTTACACAGTTTTCCAATCTCGGTGGGACCGAATCAATAAACTCGGTCGGACCGAAAATGTAAACCTAGTGACCGTTAGTGATTTCGATGGGACCGACTGGATCAACTCGGTGGGACCGATGTGCTAGGGTTAGGGTAAATCCAAAACTCGGTTTGACCGATTACTCAAACTCGGTGGGACCGATTTGGGTAATAAGTGAAACTGAGATTTGGTCAAGCAAACTCGGTGGGACCGATTGCATATCTCGGTGGGACCGAGAATATTGCAATGGGTAACAGAGAGTTTGCAAGCCCATCTCGGTGAGACCGAGATCCCATCGGTGAGACCGAGCTGATTAGGGTTTGGCAGTGGCTTATGACAAGTGAAACTCGGTGGCGCCGGATAGGAAGAATCGGTAGGACCGAGTTTGGCTTAGGGTTTAGGTCATATGTGGATATGGGAAAGTAGTTGAGGATTTTGGAGCATATCATTAAGCACATGAAGCAAGAGGCTCATTAAGCAACACCTCATCCCTCCTTGATAGTATTGGCTTTTCCTATGGACTCAATGTGATCTTGGATCACTAAAATGTAAAAATGAAGAGTCTTGAGCTTGAAGCTTTAGCCAATCCTTTGTCCTTAGCATCTTGAAGGAGTTCCCACAACCTTTAGTCCATGCCACTCCATTGTTGAACTTATCTGAAACATGCTAGATAGAATGTTAGTCCAACAAGAGATATGTTGTCATCAATTATCAAAACCACCTAGGGAGCACTTGTGCTTTCAATCACATAGTGATGTAACTTGATGGATTGACTCTAGTAAACTCTTTGGATGTTAGTCACATGGCGATGGTGACCTGTGATCACATGGCAATGTGAACTAGATTATTGACTCTAGTGCAAGTGAGAGACTATTGGAAATATGCCCTAGAGGCAATAATAAATTGATTATTATTATATTTCCTTGTTCATGATAATCGTTTATTATCCATGCTAGAATTGTATTGATAGGAAACTCAGATACATGTGTGGATACATAGACAACACCATGTCCCTAGTAAGCCTCTAGTTGACTAGCTCGTTGATCAATAGATGGTTACGGTTTCCAGACCATGGACATTGGATGTCGTTGATAACGGGATCACATCATTAGGAGAATGATATGATGGACAAGACCCAATCCTAAGCCTAGCACAAAGATCGTGTAGTTCGTATGCTAAAGCTTTTCTAATGTCAAGTATCATTTCCTTAGACCATGAGATTGTGCAACTCCCGGATACCGTAGGAATACTTTGGGTGTGCCAAACGTCACAACGTAACTGGGGGCTATAAAGGACACTACAGTATCTCCGAAAGTGTCTGGTTGGTTGCACGAATCAGACTGGGATTGTCACTCCGTGTAAACGAGAGTATCTCTGGGCCCACTTCGGGTAGACATCATCATAATGTGCAACAATGTGACCAAGGTTGATCAGCACGGGATGATGTGTTACGGAACGAGTAAAGAGACTTGCCGGTAACGAGATTGAACAAGGTATCGGGATACCGACGATCGAATCTCGAGCAAGTATCGTACCACTAGACAAAGGGAATTGTATACGGGATTGATTGAATCCTCGACATCGTGGTTCATCCGATGAGATCATCGTGGAACATGTGGGAGCCAACATGGGTATCCAGATCCCGCTGTTGGTTATTGGTCGGAGAGTTATCTCGGCCATGTCTGCATGACTCCCGAACCCGTAGGGTCTACACACTTAAGGTTCGATGACGCTAGGGTTATAGGGAATAGATATACGTGGTTACTGAATGTTGTTTGGAGTCCCGGATGAGATCCCGGACGTCACGAGGAGTTCCGGAATGGTCCGGAGGTAAAGATTAATATATAGGAAGTATGGTTTTGGCCATCGGAAGTGTTCCGGGCATCACCGGTAGTGTACCGGGACCACCGGAGGGGTCCGGGGGTCCACCAGGTGGGGCCACCAGCCCGGAGGCCTACATGGGCCAATAGTGGGAAGGGACCAACCCCTAAGTGGGCTGGGGCGCCTCCCCACCAAGGCCCATGCGCCTAAGGGGAAGAGGGGGCAAACCCTAAGGGGAGATGGGCCTTAAGGCCCATGCCTGGTGCGCCTCCCTCTCCCCCTCCACTTGGCCGCCACCCTAGATGGGAGGGGGCTGGCCGCCGCCCCTAGGGTGGAACCCTAGGTGGGGCGCACCCCTCCCTCTCCCCTATATATACTTGAGGACTTGGGGCTGCCAACAGATGAGTTCCTCTCCTTCTTGGCGCAGCCCTACCCTTCTCCCTCCTCGTCTCTTGCGGTGCTTGGCGAAGCCCTGCTGGAGTACCACGCTCCTCCACCACCACTACGCCGTCGTGTTGCTGCTGGATAGTCTTCCCCAACCTCTCCTCCAACCTCTCCTTCTCCCCTTGCTGGATCAAGGCGTAGGAGACGTCACCGGGCTGTACGTGTGTTGAACACGGAGGTGCCGTCCGTTCGGCACTAGGATCATCGGTGATTTGGATCACGACGAGTACGACTCCATCAACCCCGTTCACTTGAACGCTTCCGCGTAGCGATTTACAAGGGTATGTAGATGCACTCTCCTTCCCTCGTTGGTAGACTTCTCCATAGATTGATCTTGGTGATGCGTAGAAAATTTTGAATTTCTGCTACGTTCCCCAACACGTGATGCCAGGAAACCAGGAGGAAGCAAAAAAAATATAGTTGTACATAATGAGGCACTTGCATACGTACGGCTATGGCCCTAGTGGGTCTCTATTGTCATCCAGTCAAAATAAAGTCATCTCCTGAATCCTCATGTTCGTTGACCATGTTGACAATTCTCGACGCCACAGCGAGCGCAACAACTCGAAGGATGACGGAGAGGGCCTCGCGGGCCCTACGGATGGTCTAATATAGCGCCCGCTGCTCATTCAGGAAGGCAGGATCATCGGACACCTATGAGCACGTTCGAGAGACTGAGACGGCACGAAATGGTAAGGCCGCGCTTGGGAGCTCTGGTTTATTTCACACCCGTATTAAGATACAAGTGTAATTTACTCGTCATCGAAAACAACACGTAAAATACAGGCATAATGAAACCGAGGGCCCGAGGTCTGTAACAAAAACCGGCGAGTTACACGTGTAACTAGATCGTTGATGGCGCGCATTGCCGCGCACGTCCATTTTGATTGTTGTTTGATAGTGTTAGAAATTTAGTAAAACTTGAGAGTACTTGTTTATTTTCAAATGAGTGCAGAATTCGGCCTGGTTGTGGGCCTTATTTGTTTACATTGCACATGGACCCGAGCACATACCTTAACGGCGGGCATTGTCTCATCTACTTATCCAATATAATGATTTATCTTTAGGATTATAAATTGATCAATACGCAAAATTAAATGGTGTGAATTTTATATTCATGATTAAATTGACCAGGAAGCAAAATTAAATTGTCATTGCAGGAAGACAATTTCTTGGCATTGCCCTAGGCAGATTTGTGATGAAAATATGTAGCAATATATATAGTTAGAATTTAGTATAAGTGAGATTATAAGCATCATGCCAAATTAACCTTCCTCCAAAAGCACATAAATTTGGTACAATGATATTGTATTGTACAAACTACAGAGTAATTACAACAGGAGAGGCATTTGAAATGTATCAGAATAATAGCATGTCAACAGGATGCTAGCTTGGTCTCAAAAGATTATCCTACTTCCTTGGTTCCTCCAAAACTGATTTGATAAATAACGCTTGTAGACTGTCAGTTGTGTATGCTCTTGCCCAAATTGGTTTGGCTTACCGACTGTACCATCTCATGGTTTGCAGGGGGCACATTTGCATTATAATCGTTGATCTGCAGGTATGGTATATTTAGCCTGTTACAGAATCAGCAGGTGCGGATGAAGATATTTTTAGTTTTTTTTTGAACGAAAGATATTATTTTTTTAGTTATAGGCTTAAGTTACCTACTCCAAGCTTGAACGTGCTCTGTTTGTGAAACACTGCCTAGAAAAGAAGCTACTCTTTAAAACATTCTCCTTTTCTTGATTCTGATGGAGACCTCCATGGTGACTGGAGATGTCATCCTCACTCCAACAAATGCCAGGTGCTTCATATCCACACTCTTTTGTCCTTGTTTCTTCTACCAACATATATTCTGAAATTGCTATTCACCTCGAGAATGCACTATTGCTGGCCCTCCTCTCTTGTTTTTGTTGTGTTTAATGTCTGCTGTCAGTGGTCTCCCAAGGGCCAAGTTGCTAGATTTGATACAGGTTTGGCATTTTTTATGCCCTTCATGAATATTGTAACAGTCTGCTTATGTCCTGTCATTAGATCACCGCTGACATATTAAACCATCTCTTCATATAATCCTACTTTCCAAAGCCACAAGAACATAATTATCTCCTTCGTCATTTTTGGCAGATTTCTGTTGTAATTGTTTCAATCCTCATTCTTTTGATATTGTTCAGCGTCCAGGGGTTTGGAACTGGCACAGTTGGAATCAGTGGCATAGCCAGGCCCCGGGCAACAGGGGCCTTGGCCCGGGGCGTGGCAGTAGTAATTGTAGATAAAATGTTACTGTTCGGTACTATTTGCAACTGTAGCACTGAAGTTGGCCCTGGCCGTGGAGCCAGCCTGCCTACGCCACTGGTTGGAATCATGTTCGCTCTTGTTTTGGCTTTGTGGTTTCTTAAAAAACACATACTCTACTTCTATCTCTAGAAAGTTCTGAACATGGCCAAGATACATAAACCACAGCTGAAATATGAATTATACTTAGGCAATTCTAGCTACAAATCTTACTAAATGATAGTAGTAAGAAACGACATAGACACAGGAAGAGATAGTATCTAGGGAGGCTTGTGGAGGGTTTTTGAAAAAAATAGACAGTGGTTTCGATACAGCACAGTCACATATCTACTACTATTCATGCTCTTCCCACATATTCCGTTTGGGACGCATATTATTATTACTGCAGGGATATGTGAAGTCATATGTAGCATGTTGTACTTACGACGACGAAGAAGGGATTGTAATATGATCGTAGGTCTTGTAACGTCCCCAATAGAAGCCTCTGGTTCACTTTCTCGCATTGTTGGTCGTGTGGCTATTACCTGCTTCACCATCCGTACCCAGAACACCAGGTTCACGTTCACGCTGACGAACACTATCATCACCTAGCCCTGCAAAAATCAAATAAACAGATCACCAAGCTCCAACATCTGCCTAAATCAGCTGACCACGGCCAACATGAACATCACCTATATGTAATTGTTTTAGAATAATAAGAGGGCATCAAGACAAGGCAATTGCTTGGTGGAGAATGAATTACACATGAACTGAAAAGAAATATAGGGAACCCTATCCAAGCATCATGGAGGCCTTGTCGCCGGAGTAGAAAGGTTATGTCATTGAGTGAACAGTGGCAGGGGAGGCACCATATATACACATACCATCATCCGCCATGAATGCATGAACAGAAACTGAACAATAATTGCTTCTTGAAATCTTGGTGGAGCAGTTTCGATCAGACGAGACGTCGGCCTGAATCGCGTCTGCTGAATCCCCTCCTTTCTCCATGGAAGGCAAATCGCCCGTGTTAGCTGGATCGACTAATTCCCTTGTTTCTCGCATCGCCTGCGGCGGTTGGATGAACCCTGGTCTCGGTCTCTCTCAGCAAGTCGGCTGGATCGACTGCTCCCCTCGTTCAATCTAGTTGGGTTAGCGATCCCAGGCTGATGGAAGTCAACCGCAGCCACCGCAGCGACCAGGTCGACGGGGTCCTTTTTTCTGAGTCAGAGCGATGGTATCGATCTGGTTGTCGGGAGCGTGAGAGGGCTCGTCGATGGACCGAAGCGCAGTTGGGCTGAAATGGGCTGGGCGATGGCCTAGTTTACTAGAGAGCTCTATTTCGGCCTCCGGAGCAGCAGGCCATAGGACAGCTGGGCCAGTTTCGGAGAGATGGCTGTACACAGGAGATCAGACGGCCAAAAACGTCCAAATAAAAAAAAAACGGACGGCCAGAAATGCAAATCGCTGAGAGAGCTCCCTTTAGGCTCGTTTATACTGTCCTTAATTTGAGAGACCAGTGTATATTTTACTAGTCGAAATCGACCAACCAAACGCTTCACCCAAGACCATCTGCTTTTATTTACAAGCGTCAGTTTTACAAGCGGTTTTGGTTGGAAAACGACGATCCAATCACGGCCTAAGATGATGAGTTGGTTGGAAGATCATATGGTTTCACCTCTAACCTACCCGAGTTGTCGTATAGGCTATGAAAGAAACATAAGACAATGAACTTTTTAAGCACAGAAACAACAAAAGAGGATGATCTTCTTAATATGCAAATCACACGCATTAGCTCAACATGCAAAACAATATGAAGCATTATTCTCAGGAGGCGTGGTGAACAGCTCGTGATGCCGCATGCCATAGCATTCCAAGCTCAACTTTGCAATCAAACTCACAAGGCCTGGCATTACATAGACAACATTCGGAACAAACTCTTAAAATACCTTACATAAGTCAACATTCATGTGACTATGCATCTCAGCAGAGTAAATTTTTACTTTTGAACTGAAGACAGGAATAGGAAAAAAGAATCGATGTTGCTCGCAGCAAAGGGCATCCCACTCAAAAAATATCAAATGCATGTCTTCTGGCTAACATCAATGAGCAAAATTTGACAAGGTTTTCCAATTCCAATATATTAAACTAATGTCTTCTTGCTAATATCAATGATTAAACTTTGACAAGGTTTTTCCATTCAAAATATGTAATGCCTATGATTATGGAACAGGCAGGGTTTGTCATCTGATAGTCCGGTGGCTCAAGGTGACGGCGAATGATTAGAGAACCATTCGATGTATTGTGCATTATGAAGTATTATGGAGGACACGAACCATCTGAACATTTTGTGCAGTTCCACTAAAATCAAGCTGACATCCCTGTGGATTTCGTATTTATATGCTGCAAGAAAACAAATACACATCAGCACACACATGAATATTGGCCCCAGTGTCAACCCACCAATCGGTGGACTAACAAACTGAAAGTACGGTAAACAGATTACCATACCCAGATGCCCCATCATTGTTGCTTAGAATGACATTGACAGACTTGGAGTCCTGTCATGGCTTCTTGTACTTGTTTGGGCACTTTTTGCCCAGTGCACTCCACGTGTTGTAGAGTTGCCTATGCTCTCTGCAGACTAGTCATGTCACCAGTGTCTACTAATACTCTATAAAGCTTCTCGATCATTCCTTCTGTAATGTAGTGCAAATAGTGACTGCTTCTTTCTGCAAAGTGGTAAAACCAACTGGACCCACTAATGCAGCAGTTTGCCTTTGACACATTGGCTCCTTTTGTGCAGTTCAACTAAAATCAAAGTCGGAATAAAACTGAGCTTTAATTTTGATATCCCTGTAAGCAACAATAGGTATAAGGGAAACAATTACTGAGAAATAACGGTTGATGACTTGTACTCCCAGAAGAAAAACATCTACTGATCTACCTTATCTTAATGGGAAACAAAGCAGGAGAGTGGCAATTCTCCATTAGTGTGATTCATTCATATTAACTGAGACATTATCTTAACAATGCCTTGTTTCAACATGTATAAAGAACGACAAAGCAGAAAAGTACCATTCCTAAAACAATGTGACTGATTCATTTGAATCGAGACATTATCTTAACAATACCTTGGTTAAATGTGTAGAAAGAACTACAAAGCAGGACAGTACCATTTGTAAAACACTGTAACTGGTATATAATAACAGAGACATTATCTGAACAATACATTTCTTAAACATGTACTCCAACCGATCCCTAACAGAAATGGTACTCCCGTCGATCCTAACAAGTGTTGCAGTTTTGAACTAAGATTCAGTAGTTAATTCTAAGGAAAGTCGGTACTGACCTTTCAAGACCAAAATTTGAAACAACTCGTGAGGAAGACCTAAAAGAGATCTCAACACATATATGGAAATCCGGTCTACAATAGCAACAAGTTGAATAGATATCCCTATTTTAACAAAGGCAAAAAAGGAATCAATTACTGGCCAATAAAGGAGGATGAAAAATGTGGCCACAAATATGGTAATCCCGCCAATCCCTAACAAGTGTTGCAGTTTTGAACTAAGATTCAGTAGTTAATTCTGAGAGTGGCATTGCTTAATTTTACCAGCGGCATTAGATTAACAAAAAGCATAAACAGTTCCAGGGAGAGTGTGTGCAACAACACCATGTGCTTCCATCTACTTATAAAGGGGGTGATGCACAGTTTTGTTGTAACAAAGAAACAAGCATCATGTCTGGGTTGGAACAATTTTTTCCCACTCAATGGTAAAAGACAGCAGTTCAATAGCTTCAATTCAACATTTATCCAAAACAGTACCAATACAAGTAGCATAACATGTCAAAGCACACTGCAGCATCATGTGGATGAAAGTCGGTACTGACCTTTCTTGACCAAGATTTGAGACAACTCGCGTGGAGGACTTGAAAGAAATCCCAACACATATATGAAAATCCATGATCTCCTTTTGTGCAGTTCCACCAAAATTAAGCAAAGTCACCGGTGTGCATTCAAGTTGAACTGCACAAAACACTCTTAAAACATAAGTGTTTCGCGTAGCGAAGCAAAATGTCGCAATAGCAACAAGTTGAATAGATATCCCTGTTTTAACAGAGGCAAAAAAGGAATCAATTACTGGCAAATAAAGGAGGATGAAACATGCAGCCACAAAAATAGTAATTCCGCCAATCCCTAACAAGTGTTGCAGTTTTGAACTAAGATTCAGTAGTTAATTCTGAGAGTGGCATTGCTTAATTTTACCAGCGGCATTAGATTAACAAAAAGTATAAACAGTCCCAGGGGAGAGTGGGCGCAACAACACCATGTGCTTCCATCTACTTATAAAGGGGGTGATGCAGAGTTTGTTGTAACAAAGCAAGAAGCATCATGTCTGGGTTGGTACCATTTTTGTTCACTACTTAATGGGAAAAGAGAGCAATACAATAGTTTCAATTCAACATTTATTTAAAACAGTACCAATACAAGTAGCACAACATCTCAAAGCACACTGCACAATCATGTGTATGAAGGCCTGTACTGACCTTTCATGAGAGAACAAACATAAAATATGAATCTACCAACACGAATAGGAAATCCAATCTCGTTTTGTGCAGTTGCACTGAAATCAAGCAAAGTTGCCGGTGTGACATTTAAGTTTGCTATAGGAACAAGTTGAATAGATATCCCTGTTTTAACAGAGGCAAAAAAGGAAATAATTACTGGCCAATAAAGGAGGATGAAACATGCGGCCACAAAAAGAAGCATCTACCTTATCTTGATGGAAAACAAAGTATAGGACAGTAGCATTTCTAAAACGGTTACATTGATTCATATTAATAGAGAAATTCTCTTAAAACAATTCAGTAGTTAATTATAAGAGTGGCATTGCTTAATTTTACCAGCGGCATTAGATTAAGAAAAAGCATAAACAGTTCCAGGGGAGAGTGGGCGCAACAACACCATGTGCTTCCATATACTTATAAAGGGGGTGATGCAGAGTTTGTTGTAACAAAGCAACAAGCATCATGTCTGGGTTGGTACCTTTTTTGTTCACTACTTAATGGGAAAAGAGAGCAATACAATAGCTTCAATTCAACATTTATTTAAAACAGTACCAATATAAGTAGCACATCATCTCAAAACACACTGCACGATCATGTGGATGAAGGCAAGTACCAACCTGTCATGACGCACACAAGATCACGTACGAATCTACCAACACGAATAGGAAATCCAATCTCGTTTTGTGCAATTGCACTGAAATCAAGCAAAGTCGCCGGTGTGACGTTTAAGTTTGCTATAGCAACAAGTTGAATAGATATCCCTGTTTTAACAGAGGCAGAAAACGAAACAATTACTGGCCAATAAAGGAGGATGAAACAAACGGCGACAAAAAGAAGCATCTAACTTATCTTGATGGAAAACAAACTAGGATGGTAGCATTTCTAAAACGGTTGCATTGATTCATATTAACAGAGATATTCGCTTAAAACAACATTCGTAAGAATGTAATTTACTTTTAATAGTGGCATTGCTTCAATTTTCTAGCAGCATTCTTAGATTAACAACAGCAAAATAGTTGTATGGGACATGGGACATGGGACATGCTAGCACCATGTGCGTCCACACGTATAAATGGGTGATGCAGAGTATGGAGCCAAGCAGCATATCTGCGTTGGTCCTATATTCGTTCTCTTTGAACCTTTTTCCTATGTGAGGGTAGCAAATCTAGTCCTGCACAAACTACCCGACCCCTCAGTTTCTTTCCCTTCTCAACAAAGAGATCGGTTCCTTACAGATGTGTGTACTGGGTTACCCCCATTTTCCCTTTTCGACCAACAAAGTGGCTGGATAGCCAGTCTATACTACTTTCCCTCCCTCCTTTCCTCATTGAACCACGTCCTAGATTCATGCTCCACCCCATCGCACCCTTCTTTCCTCTTTGAACCAAAACCTAGATCACTGCAGAATCAAAAAAGATCCGCATGCAGCTAGAGCAATGACGGTTTCAAAGAAACTTGTACCTTAGGGTCGTCGGGATGTGGCAAGGCGTGCGGCGGGAGGTCGGATCTGCCAACACTACGTACGACAGCGAGGAAGAAGGGGGCGGTGGCCCTCCCACACATGTGCTAGGTGAAAGAGAACAACGCAGTCGACAGTGGATTGCCTCCCTCGCCGAAGGCGATAGAGTGAACGCTGCACCTCCTCCCCTTCCCAGTGCGACGGGATCCGGACGCCTCCTTCACTAGCTATGAGGGGGAGAGAGAGACAGAGGCCAACACAATCTTGTTTAGATTTGGTGAAGAGGGTGACTGGGTGAGAGACCGTGAATATAGCAAACCCTAGCAAAGGAACGCTAAGCCTCCAACGTGTATATATATGTAGTGCGGCGAGAGTGTGGAGAGTGAAAACTCTAGCAAACAAGCGCTGAGGCTCCAGCTTATATAGTACTACATATATACTGTAGTACGGACTGAGCTCCGGTGCCTTAACTGCATGTGCTTTTGGCTGTATGACAGGTGGGCCAGCCACATTTTGGGCCCACCTGTCATAAACCCAAAGGCAGGTGCACTAAGTCAATGAAGCTGCGTCCATATAGTACTCGTGTATACTACTAATATATAGTGGAGTGGTTTTCTTATTCTCTCCATAACAATCGTTTTAAATTGTGTAAGTACGAAACGAAACTCTTAATTCAACGTACCAGTGAAGAAAACTACTACTTCCGATGAACTAACAATCCACGTGTCCTGGTCGCACATCCTGTCTGGGGCGTGCGGTACACAACCCTCTCTTAAGTGAACAACCACGCATGCGCCAAATTATCAGAAACGTGTGAGAGTGTGCACAAATAAAGAATTTTAATTTCAATTATCAGAAAGGTTTGATAGTATGTACAGTTTGCACTCTCTCAATAATTATGGTTCGTTGTGTTCGGCCTAAACTTGGTCAAACTTTACAAAGTTTGACTTCAGTCAAATCTAATATGCGGAGTATATAAAAATGGAGGGCTACTACATCCATCCGGGTTTTTAGTCCACACCATTTTTTAATCAAAGTTAATAGCTGGACAAATAAAATTACAGGGGAGCTGAAGACAAAGTTGTGAGAAAGCTTAGAAATCAATACAAAACTTATGCTCGTAGTACCAACATCGATCCTTCTTCGAGGAAACATTTGGTTCATAGCCAAATGTGTGATAAAATTGCACCAACGTGAAAGAGGACTACGTCTTCAATGCAACCAAGGTGAACTGATGAAGGATATCATCTTTGTGGGTAACAAGCAAAGAGCACTGATGGAAGACAGCTTGTTTTTCGTCGACAATCGATCTGCTTCACCAGCCGACACAACCATGAGGCGCAACCATGAGCATCGATAGGTCATCGTGGTGATGCATCATCCATTTGGCATCAAGTTTGGGTGAGGAACCTATGAAGTTCGACAAATCCTCACTGTGGTCTGTTTCTTCTCATTAATCAAGCTTGAGGAAGGAAGAACCACGTGGCAGAGGACAGTGAGGCGGAACAACAATGGCCATCCAATTTTGTGCAGTTCCACTAAAATTGAGGAAGACATGCCCGAGTATGGAGATACGCATCGCTGTTTGCAAAAATATAAAAAAAGGATAGAATCTTGTTACTTTGTTTTGGCAGTGGTACAAGATTAACAACGACATCTCAATAGTCAATAAGAATTAATGAAACGTACACCAACAAACAGAAGCATCATGATTATCTTGATGGGAACTAAACCAGGATACCCGAGAAAAAAAGCATTTCTTCATTTAACCAGTGATAGTATTAGATTAGCAGCAGTAATAGGAGAATATGGACAATGACCGCACAACCACCATGTACTTTTTGTTGAAACAACATGTATACCTCCATCGAGGCATAAATCAGGACAAATTTTCGAGTGGACATTGTCATCTTGTTTTCATATGGAGAGGGTAAGAGAGCGAGACATGAGAAACCCTATCAAACAAGAGGCTATATATACAATGGAGTAAAGAAATCTCTCCATCGCAGTGGTTTTAAATAGAATACGCGCGTTCCCGGAAAAAAGAAACGAAAGCTGGCGGACAATTTTTTAACATACCAAGAAAGAAATCTCGATCAAAAACACGCCCCCGCTTCCAAGTCACGAGAGTCATCGTGCACACACACATAGACATAGACATGCATCTGAGTAGGGGCGGAGCTACCTCCCGGCGACCCCGGGCGGCTGCCCGGGCTGCTCCGGCCACTCTCCACTATGTAGTACACATAAATCATGATTATTATCATTAATTACAAGGGCAAATGCTGGACAATGTCACTCTACATAGGCTTTGCCCTGGCTCCTTGCGATGGCTGGCTTCGCCACTGCATCTGAGGATGGCTAGGTAAAATTGAATACGGATGGTTCCTTATTGCCAGAGAACAGAACTGCTGGTACATGCATGATACTAAGGCCTTGTACAATGGTTGGTTCTTCAGGGAGGTGCTTAGAGAAATAAACCAGGCTTTCCTTAAGCACCAGTGCCTATTTGTACAGGGTAGACGCTTAACTAAGCGTCTCATGTAGAAATAAGCATTGGTGCTTCAGAAAAATCCGGTTTATCTTTCTAAGCACCCCCTAAGCACCTACCATTGTACAAGGCCTAAGGGATCATGCGGGTGCTATAATTTTCTCTTCATGTAGAAGCTTGTGTTATTGCGCGAATGCACTGGAAGCGGAATTGTTGGCCATCAAAGAGGGTTTGTCGCTCGCATTGCAGTGGAGTAATGTTTTTTTGACCCACACACCATAGAATAATCGTTCTACAGTAAATTATATTAATATAATAAAGTACATGGGGAGTCTAAGCTCCAAATATCAATATCGGGACCGACTGCCTTGAAGCTACAAATATGGCGAGGATTAGGATTGAAGATCTTGATAGATCTCGGTTTGGTTTTTTGGTGCGTGAGATTAGATTGCTCATGGCACTCCGAAATACTTGTATTTCTCATGTTTGACGAAACAACAACATTGTCACTCATACTTTAGCTCATTATGGTAGGACTAGTGGCCGTATCGTTGTTTGGCTAGGTTCAGGCCCTGATGGCATTGTCGAACTTTGTAACTCTGAGTGTAGCCTGGCTACGTGAGTAATACAAGTTTGCTCCCGCAAAAAAAACAGAAAGACATAGACATGCATATCCATGTTTACGTAAAATTCCATCTCCATCTCCATCTCCAATCATATTTGTCCAACTGGCACATTATTTACGTTATTAATTATATACACAACAATATTAACGTATAACATCTCTTGTTTGTGGGCGTCCGGACCACTGCCACGCCCGCTCCTGACCAACCCGAACCCTCTTCATCACCCGCGCATGCTTCCCGCCTGAAACGGTTAGTGCCGCATTCATGCCCGGCCAGAGCGGACGCGACCTCTCACTGGCACCGGCGTTGAAGCGGCGCGCCGGCCGAGAGAGCATCGCCCGTGCCGCTTCCCGGTGCACGCGACTGCTCCATGTTCAAAGGTTGCAATAGCCGGCCAAAACATGCATGTAAAAAGTTCTCGGGAGTCCGTGCTACAGCTAGCTATCCTCCTCCAACTGGTCAATCTCTTCCGGTAGTGCTAGTACTCCATGGCGCGATCCATCGACAAGCATGCAAGAAAGTTATCGTATACTCGGTTTGCGGTGAGTGGCATGCCGAGCGACCGTGTGGGGTCGAGCCATGGAGGAGGGTGAGACACGAATGTGATAGACGTGGTTTAAACGTTGGTTTTGCTCGATGGCACGATCCAACAAAACGAAACGTTGGTTTATCTCCGTTTCCATTTTTTCTCTGGAAAAATGGAAACTTTCCACTCCATTTTCATTCCTACTCCAAGGTTGCCCCATTACAACATTCCATTAAATACAAAGGGAAACTAACACGCATGCTGATGCATCTCAATGATTCATAGATCATAGCCAATATTTACTTCACAACTAAAGACAAAAGTTGTGAGAGCGTGTACAAAGAAAAACTACTGATGGGGTCACTACGACTTAAACCCTAAACCCTAAACAGGATTTAATTTCCTGGCTAGGTAGAACCTGTCGAAGGAAAGACGGCTGGCACCCTCGGATCATACGATGCTTTTGTGCAGTTCCACTAAAATCGAGCTGAGCATCCCTGATGGCAAAGATATTGAAGAAGTGTGATTAGAATAATAGTACTGGCACTAGTTCACGAGATACAAACTCATCACAAATAGAAGCCGGTAGAAGTAGAGAAAGATTGACATGGAGATGGAGCTACGTGGGGAGCTACGTCAGTGGAGCAAGCCGGCTCCAAAAGGAAGATGTACTACCCGGGACATCGGGCTGTAGCTAGAAGGGCGGTTGGGACGCGACATCAGCCCATACCGCGGGGAACCCCGATTGGGACACACTGAATATGGGTTTTCTCCCTCGCCGATGTCGACCGCGTCTACGCAGAACATTATTCCCTCCCCCCAGCGGCAGGATCAGGCCAGATATGTGACCAGCGGTGTGGCCATCGTCGTTCTATGCTTGTGAAGAGAGCAACCCAAGCAAGCAGGCTTGTAGCTGAGGCTCCTGCTAGTGTATATAACTATATATAGTGGTTTTCTTTTTCTCTCCATATCAACCATTTTATATTGCGTACGTGTCATTGAAGAGTGAAATGATGGTTGCTTCTTCTGACTAACTTACTATGTGATTTGACTGCTCCTTAGTGGCCCCTACACGTACCCCCTACATGTATGACCGTTCCTTAGTCTCACTTGTACTTATCTCTATTTTCTTGCATGACACGTGAGTAGACAAGATTCGCATAGAGGAATTTTGTTACTGCATGTTGTTACGTAGTACTATACTACTAGTACCTACTCCCTCCTTCTGGTTCACTACTGGTACTCCCTTCGTCCTGGCTTATTGGTCTCCTTTGTACTCAATTCATGGGCTCGTTTTCCTCAAGAAATTGCCTTTACCAATGTATTAATATAGGGAATGCATGCGTGATCAACGAATGATTAAACCTTGCATGCAACGTTTTGACAAAGCATTGACTTATGAACATGTGAATGTAAGGGACTACAACCTCGTGCATGCATGCAACAGTCACACGTACACATGGACGCAAAAACGCGCGCGACGCCCTAATGCATGCATGTCCGAGCACATGACGGAACACACACGGTCACGCTCAAGTGCTCAACCTACACATGCATGCACACACATACTCAGCCAGGGTGAGCTAGTGACCGTATAAACACCGAAAAATGTATATATTGAGCGCAATGAGCATATTATGAAGTCCACTGACCATATTTTTACAAATATACAGTGACAAACAATGTATTTATCTCGTTTGAAATTAAGCCATATTAACCAGAAAGGAGGCAGTATGGACTAGCATTACTTTGCTGTGTCCCGTCAACTTGCCGAACAAGGAGAAGCTTGCAGGACGGGAGAAGCTTGCGCGCGGTGGCTCGCAGGACAAGGAGAAACTTTTGACTAATGCAAGCTCTCCCTCGCTTAGGCGGTGGACGTGCAACAGTTAATTCGATGTCAGATTGCCAAAAGCATACACTATACTAGTACTAGTATTATTGTCCGACTTCCCTAAGAGGCGAACAGCCAAGCGCAAAGTTTACTAGTACTAGTACTACTACTATAGAGGTATGTACTATACTATACTAGGAACCGAATGGAGGAGCGTCTGCACTCTTATTGTATTTTAAAAATGAGATAAAGCAATCTTCAACACATTTGGTTCTCTTTGAGGGTTCTCGCATGTGATAATGGAAGTTGATTGCATGGAACACTCGCCACAATCCTCGCTTAATTCTAGCTCAGATCCTTTTACAAATAGGAGCGCTCGGTAATATTTCCCCTTTTTTTGTTATTCAGCATGTAAACAGGTCAGCAAACCTTGCGGCACATCTTTGTGTGAACCGTGCTTGCAGCACTTTGAATGTGGCCGAGAGCTGGCTTGATGAAACACCTCACTTCCTTCTTCTTTTTTTGCGGGGTACCTCGCTTCCTAGTGACCAGTCTCTTGGCTGATCATCCTAAGAATGCTTATATATGAATAAAGCTCTCTCATTTACCCGCAAAAAAGATTAAGCCATATTAACCGGAAAGGAGGGAGTATGGACTAGCACTACTTTTTGGTGTGTCCCGTCAACTCGCAGAATGAGGAGAAGCTTGCAAGACAAGGTGAAGCTCGCTTACGCCTTTTGACTAATGCAACCTACCCCCGCCTAGGCGGTGGACATGCATCAGTTCATCCGGTGTCAGATTGCCATAGGCATACACTGTAGTACCCAACATGCGGAGTACCATCATTGTTCGACTTCATGAAGAGGCGAAAAGCCAAGCGCAAGGTTTATAGTTGTACGAGTACTACTACTACTAGAACCGCATGGTGGAGCGTCTATACTCTTATTTTATTTTAATCTCTGATAAAGTACACATTTATTCGGGAGAAGGGCGGAAAATGGCAGCCCAATGGTAGTGTTAAAAAACATCGAACATGTAATGATGATATCGATCAACCATGCTCGAATATATCTTGGCCTCCGTGCGAGCCCGTCTGTGTGTTCTCGCTCCTCGTCTCTCTCAAGGAACGGCGGGTTGGCCATTTGCTGTCAATCGAGATCGGTTTGCTCACACTCTGGTCCCACATGTCAGTGATATGCCAAGAGGAAGTGCATTGACCGACTGGCCATACGCATACTTGGTTTTGCACCTTCAGGCCATGCTTGGAATGGTTGTATTTCAATATGGAGGCGTATAACTTACACCTGTAAGTTACTGGCCGCTGTGCAAATTCCAGCCGGAATTGAAACGACGGGCGCATGTGTGTATTTTTTACAAGTGTATTCAAAAGAGAAACGGTGATCCAAGCAGGGCCTCATACTAATACTCCCTCCGTCACAGTTTACAGGGCGCGCTTCATTCTGATGCATTTCTCTCCATGCATTTCCACCACCAGAGAGACTTGATACGTCTCCAATGTATCTATAATTTTTGATTGTTCCATGCTATTATATTATATGTTTTGGATGTTAATGGGCTTATTTATACACTTTTATATTATTTTTGGGACTAACTTACTAACCCAAGGCCTAGTGCAAATTGCTGTTTTTTTGCCTATTTCAGTGTTTCGTAGAAAAGGAATATCAAATGGAATCCAAATGGAATAAAACCTTCGGGAGAGTTATTTTTGGAACAAACGTGATCCAGGGGACTTGGAGTGGACGTCAAGAAACCAACGAGGAGGCCACGAGGCAGGGGCGCGCCTACCCCCTGGGCGTGCCCTCCACCCTCGTGGGCCCCTCGTGGCTCCACCGACCTACTTCTTCCTCCTATATATATTCATATACTGCAAAAACATCCAGGAGCACCACGAAACCCTATTTCCACCGCCTCAACCTTCTGTACCCAAGAGATCCCATCTTGGGGCCTTTTCCGGAGCCCCCCGGAGGGGGAATCGATCACGGAGGGCATTTTCTCTACATCAACTCCATGGCCACTCCGATGATGTGTGAGTAGTTTACCTCAGACCTTCGGGTCCATAGTTATTAGCTAGATGGCTTCTTCTCTCTCTTTGGATCTCAATACAATATTCTCCTCGATCTTCTTGGAGATCTATTTGATGTAACTCTTTTTGCGGTGTGTTTGTCGAGATCCGATGAATTGTGGGTTTATGATCAAGTTTATCTATGAACAATATTTGATTCTTTTCTGAAATCTTTTATGTATGATTGGTTATCTTTGCAAGTCTCTTCAAATTATCAGTTTGGTTTGGCCTACTAGATTGATCTTTCTTGCAATGGGAGAAGTGCTTAGCGTTGGGTTCAATATTGCGGTGTCCTTTCCCAGTGACAGCAGGGGTAGCAAGGCACGTATTGTATTGTTGCCATCGAGGATAAAAAGATGGGGTTTATATCATATTGCTTGAGTTTATCCCTCTACATCATGTCATCTTGCCTAATGCATTACTCTGTTCTTATGAACTTAATACTCTAGATGCATGCTGGATAACTGTCGATGTGTGGAGTAATAGTAGTAGATGCAGAATCATTTTGGTCTACTTGTCACGGACGTGATGCCTATATACATGATCATGCCTATATATTCTCATAATTATGCACTTTTTTATCAATTGCTCGACAGTAATTTGTTCACCCACCGTAATACTTATGCTATCTTGAGAGAAGCCACTAGTGAAACCTATGGCCCCCGGGTCTATTCTCCTTTATATTAATCTCCCGTCAACAAGCTATTTCTGGCACCGTTTATTTTGCAATCTTTACTTTTAATCTATATCATAAAAATACCAAAAATATTTATCTTATTATTATCTCTATCAGATCTCACTCTCGTAAGTGACCATGAAGGGATTGACAACCCCTTTATCGCGTTGTTTGCGAGGTTCTTATTTTTTTGTGTAGGTACGAGGGACCTGCGTGTAGTCTCCTACTGGATTGATACCTTGGTTCTCAAAAACTGAGGGAAATAATTATGCTACTTTGCTGCATCACCCTTTCCTCTTCAAGGGAAAACCAACGCAGTGCTCAAGAGGTAGCAAGAAGGATTTTTGGCGCCGTTGCCGGGGAGATCTATGCACAAGTCAAGACATACCAAGTACCCATCATAAACTCTTATCCCTCGCATTACATTATTTGCCATTTGCCTCTCTTTTTCCTCTCCCCCACTTCACCCTTGCCGTTTTATTCGCCCTCTTTTTTTCTTCCTATCTTCTATGTGCTCGTTCTTTTTGCATTTTGTTGCCATCATGTCTGAAACTGGGGAGGTTATCGTTGATAAGGATAATAATATGGAAAACTTTGATGCTATTGATGATCCTCTTGAAAACCCTACTATTTTACACACTAAAAAGTTTCGGATTGGTAGCGGTAATATTATTGGGAAGGGAGTTATTCAAGATTTCTTTACTTGTGCCGGTGCTTTACCCACCATGAGCGGGTCTATTCTTCATAAAACTAGTAGTCTCGCGGATGCTATATCTTTGCTCATAGTTGAACTTGAAAGACAATTTTTACATATGCATCCTTCCATACAAAGGATTTTCCTAGAATTTTCTAATATTGAGCATTCCTCTGTTAAGCGAGCAGCGACCATCTTTTTAGCTCATGAGTTCAGATTTATAATAAAAGAGGCCAATGAAATTTTTGCACATTATAGGGTGGATGCCGGCCGTCCTCCTATAGAAGCAATCCTTTTTTATCAAGAAGACATTATGCGTTTACGATCTTTAGATCATGTTGGTTTTAATGAAAACCTTAGAAAAAAAAGGTTCCTACCTGTTCTTGTTAATAGGATCTCTGAACTTAATGATAATTTTGCTATCCAGAATAATGGGTTAGGTTTTTCCCTTGAACAAAGGCTCATGACTTTTTGCCAAAAGAATGCTTATAATGATGAATTGGTTGTGCAATATGAGGGGCCAAAGGAGGAACCAATACCTCCCGAGCTTGATCTTGGGGACTTTTGTCCCATTAAATTTAGCCCTTTTGATTACTTTTGCTTGCCACAAAGAAAGCTTGCTGCTGAACGTAGGGAGTATGAGATAAGTTTTTGCGATTACCTTATCATTATCATGGCAATACCTAGATCTATTCTTGCTTTTATGCCTAGCTAGGGGCGTCAAACGATAGCGCTTGTTGGGAGGCAACCCAATTTTATTTTTGTTTCTTATTTTTGGTTCTGTTTAGTAATAAATAATTCATCTATCCTCTATTTAGATGTGATTTTATGCTTTTAATTAGTTTTTGTGCCAAGTAGAATCTTTGGGAAGACTTGGGGAAAGTCTTTGCGGTCTTGCTGTAAAAACAGAAACTTTAGCGCTCACGAGATTTGCTGCCATTTTTTACTGGAGAGTGCGATTAAGTTGATTCTTTTTGAAGATGATTAATAGATAAATTCCTCACGTCCAGAAATTTATTTTAGAATTTTTGGGGTTACAGAAGTATTCAAAACCCACATATTACTACAGACTGTTCTGTTTTTGATAGATTATGTTTTTCACGTGTTGTTTGCTTATTTTGATGAATCTATGGCTAGTATCGGAGGTTATGAACCATAGAGAAGTTGGAATACAGTATGTTTAACACAAAAATAAATAAATAATGATTTCATTACAGTACCTTAAGTGGTGGTTTGTTTTCTTATACTAACGAAGCTCATGAGATTTTCTGTTTAAGTTTTGTGTCGTGAAGTTTTCAAGTTTTGGGTAAAGATTTGATGGATTATGGAACAAGGAGTGGCAAGATCCTAAGCTTGGGGATGCCCAAGGCACCCCAAGGTAAAATTCAAGGACAACCAAAAGCCTAAGCTTGGGGATGCCCCGGAAGGCATCCCCTCTTTCGTCTTCTTCTATCGGTAACTTTACTTGAGGCTATATTTTTATTCACCACATGATATGTGTTTGCTTGGAGCGTCTTGTATGATTTGAGTCTTTGCTTTTTAGTTTACCACAATCATCCTTGCTGTACACACTTTTGGGAGAGACACACATGAATTGGAATTTATTAGAATACTCTTTGTGCTTCACTTATATCTTTTGAGCTAGATAATTTTGCTCTAGTGCTTCACTTATATCTTTTTAGAGCACGGTGGTGGTTTTATTTTATAGAAATTATTGATCTCTCATGCTTCACTTATATCATTTTGAGTCCTTTAGAACAGATGGTAATTTGCTTTGGTTATGAAACTAGTCCTAATATGATAGGCATCCAAGATGGGTATAATAAAAACTATCATAGAAAGTGCATTGAACACTATGAGAAGTTTGATACTTGATAATTGTTTTGAGATATAAAGGTGGTGATATTAGAGTGTGCTAGTTGAGTAGTTGTGAATTTGAGAAATACTTGTGTTGAAGTTTGCAAGTCCCGTAGCATGCACGTATGGTAACCGTTGTGTAACAAATTTGAAACATGAGTGTTCTTTGATTGTCTTCCTTATGAGTGGCGGTCGGGGACGAGCGATGGTCTTTTCCTACCAATCTATCCCCCTAGGATCATATGTAGTGCTTGGTTTTTGATGACTTGTAGATTTTTACAAATAAGTATGTGAGTTCTTTATGACTTATGTTGAGTCCATGGATTATACGCACTCTCACCCTTCCATCATTGCTATCCTCTTCGGTGCCGTGCATTGCCCTTTCTCGCCTTGAGAGTTGGTGCAAACTTCGCCGGTGCATCCAAACCCCATGATATGATACACTCTATCACACATAAACCTCCTTATATCTTCCTCAAAACAGCCACCATACCTACCTATTATGGCATTTCCATAGCCATTCTGAGATATATTGCCATGCAACTTTCCACCGTTTCATTTATGACACGCTTCATCATTGTCATATTGCTTTGCATGATCATGTAGTTGACATAGTATTTGTGGCAAAGCCACCATGCACAATTTATCATACATGTCACTCTTGATTCATTGCCCTTCCCGGTACACCGCCGGAGGCATTCATATAGAGTCATATTTTGTTCTAGTATCGAGTTGTAATCATTGAGTTGTAAATAAATAGAAGTGTGATGATCATCATTAATAGAGCATTGTCCAAAATAAAAAAAGAAGAAAGTCCAAAAAAAGAAAGGCCAGAAAAAAAGAGAAAGAAAGGAAATAAAAAGGGACAACGCTACTATCCTTTTTTCCACACTTGTGCTTCAAAGTAGCACCATGATATTTATGATAGATAGTCTCTTGTTTTGTCACTTTCATATACTAGTGGGAATTTTTCATTATAGAACTTGGCTTGTATATTCCAACAATGGGCTTTCTCAAATGCCCTAGGTCTTCATGAGCAAGCAAGTTGGATGCACACCCACTTAGTTTATTTTGTTGAGCTTTCATACATTTATAGCTCTAGTGCATCCGTTGCATGGCAATCCCTACTCCTTGCATTGACATCAATTGTTGGCCATCTCCCTAGCCCGTTGATTAGCTTCATCGATGTGAGACTTTCTCCTTTTTTGTCTTCTCCACATAACCCCCTATCATTATTCTATTCCACCCATAGTGCTATATCCATGGCTCACGCTCATGTATTGCGTGAAAGTTGAAAAAAGTTTGAGATTACTAAAGTATGAAACAATTTCTTGGCTTGTCATCGGGGTTGTGCATTATGAGAGCATTCTTGTGTGACGGAAATGGGGCATGACCAAACTATATGATTTTATAGGGATTAACTTTCTTTTGCCATGTTATTTTGAGAGTACATGATTGCTTAGTTAGTATGCTTGAAGTATTATTATTTTTATGTAAATTTTAAACTTTTGTCTTGAATCTTTCAGATCTGAACATTCATGCCACAATAAAGAAAATTACATTGTGAATTTTGCTAGGTAGCATTCCACATCAAAAATTCTGTTTTTAACATTTACCTACTCAAGGACGAGCAGGAATTAAGCTTGGGGATGCTTGATACGTCTCCAACGTATCTATAATTTTTGATTGTTCCATGTTATAATATTATCTATTTTGGATGTTAATGGGCTTATTTATACACTTTTATATTATTTTTGGGACTAACCTACTAACCCAAGGCCCAGTGCGAATTGCTATTTTTTGCCTATTTCAGTGTTTCGTAGAAAAGGAATATCAAACGGAATAAAACCTTCGGGAGAGTTATTTTTGGAATAAACGTGATCCAGGGGACTTGGAGTGGACGTCAAGAAACCAACAAGGAGGCCCCGAGGCAGGGGGCGTGCCTACCCCCTTGGGCGTGCCCTCCACCCTCATGGGCCCCTAGTGGCTCCACCGACCTACTTCTTCCTCGTATATATATATATTCATATACTCCGAAAACATCCAGGAGCACCACGAAACCCTATTTCCACCGCCACAACCTTCTGTACCCAAGAGATCCCATCTTGGGGCCTTTTCTGGAGCTCCGCCGGAGGGGGAATCTATCACGGAGGGCCTCTACATCAACTCCATGGCCACTCCGATGATGTGTGAGTAGTTTACCTCAGACCTCTGGGTCCATAGTTATTAGCTAGATGGCTTCTTCTCTCTCTCTTTGGATCTCAATACAATGTGCTCCTCAATCTTCTTGGAGATCTATTTGATGTAACTCTTTTTGCGGTGTGTTTGTCGAGATCCGATGAATTGTGGGTTTATGATCAAGTTTATCTATGAACAATATTTGATTCTTTTCTGAAATCTTTTATGTATGATTGGTTATCTTTGCAAGTCTCTTCGAATTATTAGTTTGGTTTGACCTACTAGATTGATCTTTCTTGCAATGGGAGAAGTGCTTAGCGTTGGGTTCAATATTGCGGTGTCCTTTCCCAGTGACAGCAGGGGCAGCAAGGCACGTATTGTATTGTTGCCATCGAGGATAAAAAGATGGGGTTTATATCATATTGCTTGAGTTTATCCCTCTACATCATGTCATCTTGCCTAATGCGTTACTCTTTCTTATGAACTTAATACTCTAGATGCGTGTTGGATAGCGGTCGATGTGTGGAGTAATAGTAGTAGATGCAGAATCGTTTTGGTCTACTTGTCGCGGACGTGATGCCTATATACATGATCATGCCTAGATATTCTCATAATTATGCACTTTTCTATCAATTGCTCGACATTAATTTGTTCACCCACCGTAATACTTATGCTATCCTGAGAGAATCCACTGGTGAAACCTATGGCCCCCGGGTCTATTCTCCTTTATATTAATCTCCCGTTAACAAGCTATTTCTAGCACCGTTTATTTTGCAATCTTTACTTTTAATCTATATCTTAAAAATACCAAAAATATTTATATTATTATTATTATCTCTATCAGATCTCACTCTCGTGAGTGACCATGAAGGGATTGACAACCCCTTTATCGCGTTGGTTGCGAGGTTGTATTTGTTTGTGTAGGTACGAGGGACTTGCATGTAGTCTCCTACTGGATTGATACCTTGGTTCTCAAAAACTGAGGGAAATACTTACGCTACTTTGCTGCATCACCCTTTCCTCTTCAAGGGAAAACCAACGCAGTGCTCAAGAGGTAGCAAGACTTTAGAGCGTATTGATGGTTGCTTCTTTCGAGCAACTTACAGTGGGAAAGGTGGGGCTTATGATTTGACTGCTCATTACAGCTCACTATTAGTGCAGCACAACAACCAGGATGAGTCTCCCATGCGGTTGTGCACTACTCCATCTGTTCTTAAATATACTATGAAGTATTTGTCTTTCTTGAGATTTCAACGAGTGACTACATACGAAGCAAACTGAGTGAATCTACACTCTAAAATATGTCCATTTGAAATTTGTAAAAAGATAAATATTTAGGAACGGAGGATGTATAACTTTGTGCATGGCTCATGGACCTAGATGCTGAAGAGGCTTCTGGGAATGCTATCAAGATTCCAGCATTTGTTTACATAATTGACGTACTATACAAATAATTTTCCAGCGACATGAAATTGTACAATGCTCTGAGCTTTCAGCTTTTGTTTCGTGTGTCTTGCCATCGTTGCTCTTTCGGAAACAATAAAAAACTAACTTCCTTGCTAATGCATCTCAATGATTAGCAGATCAGAGCTAATATTTACATGACAACTGAATAAAAAGTTGTGAGAAGGTGCTATATTAAAATTGATCCATGCTTTCATTGGCAGAAACGTCCCCCAGCTCTGTCTAAATCAACAAGGCATGTTGGGAAAAAAGTAGCTGTCTGGAGCATGCACCATTCCGATCATTTTGTGCAGTTCCACTAAAATAGAGCCGAGCGTCCCTGTTCCAAAGATATTAAGTGTGATTACGATAATAGAGGACTGCTAATGAAACAATAAACACACGAATAGAAGCCGGTCACCTTTGCAGTCTCTCTTAAGACTAACTACTTGGAGAAGATTAAGAAAATAGTTGGAGAAGATTAGGCTCGGAGTTGGATGAGGAGGATAGAGCAAAACCAATCTCCCTTTGTGCAGTCGCACTGAAATGTAGACGTTGCCCGTGTGACATTTTAGTACAACTGCACAAAACACTCTTAAGAAAAAAGTGATTTGTGCAGTTCACCAAAAGGTCGCAATAGTAGCGAGGTGAAATGGATAGCCCTGTTTGCAAAAAAGAGGTAGAAAGGAAACAATTTTACTGGCCAATAACAGTTGATGACACATGTGACGACAAAAAAAGGATATTCCATGTCCTAAGGGAAGATAACAACCCGATAGGACGAGATTGCAATATGGAAAGTACGCCGGACGAGCTACGTTTTGGGAAAAGAACTATGTTAGATACACATGCAGCGACGTGGGAAGACGGGTAGTGGAGCAAGGCCGGAGGGGATACCTGGGGGTCATCGTGATGTAACTAGGTGAGCGGTAGCGGGTGGGATCTGCCCATACTGCGACAGCGAGCAGGTGGCATAGGCCCTACCGCGCCGGAGCTTGGTCTGAGAGAACGACGGGTACCGCAGATCGGGACGTGCCACCTTGACGCCGTCGAACGAAGAAACGATGCACATCCTCCCTTTCTGCCGGCGGACGGGATGCGGCCGGATTAGTGACCAACGGTGAGAGAGAGAGAGAGGCCACCGCCGCCTTGTGTGAGATACTCTAAAGAGAGACAAACCCAGACAGGCAGGCTCCATTGTATATAGTGGAGCGGACTACCTTTTTCTCCATAAAAATCGTTTTATATTCTGTGTACGTGCCATTGAGCGATATAACTTTATTTAAAAATAAAGGGCCAATGCATCAAGTCGAACTTTGTTTCGTGCACGCATGGTACACAACCTCCGTAGGTAAACAACCGCTACACGCGTTCAAATTAGCACGTGGGCTGACTATAGAAATGAGCACCACCGTGTACTCACGCGGGTGTGGCTGGGCACGAAGCGTGAGTACATGCACCTATTCTCTTTGTGTACGTACACCACCTACGTGGGGTTGTGTGAGAGAGATACAAACGTAGAGAGATATAGTGTGTTGGTTCGTGAGTGTTTTTTTTGGGGGGGTGTCAATCAAAAAATGTAACATATGCAATGTGTGTGAAAATAGAGTCCTGGATATATCATATATATAGAGGGGGCGATCACAAGAAGAGAGTGGAGGTATCATCGGCTTGAGGTATCCATAGAATCGAAGAGAGGGATGATGTGTATGTGTGTGTGTGCGCGCCCGATCGATAAAGAGTGCCATCGAATTTGTGTGTGCCCACGTCAAAGATATAGGGTGGCTAGCCTACTGGAACGTGAGAGGGGACATGTGCACACTACAAAAAAATACACTTCTGTGATGATACATGTTTGTCACAGTAGGTCGCGTTTTTTGTCATGCATGTACATCCATGACGATTTTATGACATAATCAAGATAGTCATACCTGTGCTGTCGTAGAAGTGTTCCGTGACATTACCAAAATTATCATCATGAAAGTGTCCACTTCCATGACGATAAATCACGCATCACAGAAGTGCTTTTGTCAAGGGTGACCGACACATGGCATCCACCGTAACGGAACACCGTTAAGCTATCGGGTCTGGTTTTGGATCCGATAACCCATTAACAGCCGGGACCAATGGGACATTTCCACATGTAAAATTCTGATTGGCCGGAGGGAACACCTATCAGCTCGTCAGTGGGCCAGAAGTCGCCTGTCCATTGGAGGAGACATGCCTACGATACGTCGACACGTGGTTGGGCCCAACAGAGGCCCATATAGGTTAAAAAGGCCGGCCCAGTAAAAGGCCCATAGTACTTACTCAGGTACTAGTGGGCCAGCCCAATGACGACCTACTTAATAAAGGCCCATTTACGGCCCGAAGCCAAATCTGGCCCGTTAATTATTCGCCGAATATTTGGGTCCAATTACAGCCCAGTGACTTTTGACCTGTTAGAGGCCCGATGTAGACATGGGCCCATTTCAGCCCGGTGTGACTTTCGGCCTGGGAATGGCCCGTGCTGCCCATGGGCCATATATGGTCCGACGGGACATCGGGCCCACTAACGGCCCATGATAAAGGTGGCAACAGTTAAGCCCAATGTGACTTTGGGCCTATTAAAGGTCTGTCGCATAATTCGGCCCATTGATGTCTGTAGTAAGCTTTCGGCCTCTTAAAGGCCCATGATATCAGTGGGCCAACTAAGGCCCGAGATATGTTTCGGCCTGGTAACTGCCCGTGATATAACTGGGCCCAAAAAGGCTTGGTCTACATTTCAGCCTGCTGAAGGCCCGTTGACGACTAGTGAAAATTGAGGCCCAACATGCATTTTGGCCTGCTAAAGGCCCATGGTTTCATCTGGGCCGTAACAGTCCAGTACAATATTCAACCTATTAATGGCCCAACGCTACCTGGACCAAACTAAGCGCTGGGTCCACAAAAGGCCCGACTAAAATATAGGCCGGTGTAAGTTGTGGGCTCGCGCAAAGTGTGAAGGCCCCAATCATTCGGCCCCAAGAAAGATGCAGGCCGGCCCAATTGTGGCCCGCTAAAAACCAGGCCCATTAGAGGCGAATGTTTCGGCCTGGTCGACTACATCTGATTTTTTTCCAGATAGCGAATGATGGCAGTAACTAGTAGGAATTAAGAACAAACCTACTCTATACAATAAAGAAATTATGGCATAGTAACTAAGAATAAACCTACACTATACAATAAAGGATTTATGGTATATTACATCCACTGGGCATCGAAGTTCGCCACCAGTGATCATAAAGCGCAATGAAGAAGCAGATTACAAAAACTGGGCACCATTACAGTGTAACAAAATAATACTGAATCGAGACTACTTCCAAGACAGTTCAAGAAAGGTTAGCCTTGCGCGGGAACTGCTGCGCAAGCTGCTGAGCAAGGTTGTGAGACCGGCCTAGCATGTCGGTCATAGCTTCCAGGTGTAGCTGTTTTGCGATGAGGTTCTCATTGGTGTTCTCTTCAATCTTTCTTAGAGATAGGACTTCAAGTCGAAGTTGAGTTGCAGAATGCCTTTCTGCTAGAACTTGGGACTGAAGAAGTCGAACTGATTCAGACAATGAATTCTGTGAGCTTGTCTGACTGCTAGTCTCAAGTACTTGAAAACTATATCAAGACAAGACTTTGGGGTTGTCTCGCTATCTTCAAGATGTTTTGCCTTATTTGCTGCAATATATGTTGGGTTTGTCTCATAGCCTTCAGCAGACTTGTGCATGCCATCAGGCATATCACCCTGAAACAAAGCAGAGAGATGACAGGTTTTGCACGTGTATAAACAAAGATGATAACTGTGCTGTCAATTCCATCCAATTACAAATTAGAAAATAAAGAGTAAGTTCAAAATATCAATAGCATAATTTGGCATTGTTCATAATGCGGGGAGCTTCACCACACTACTGGATTACCATGTCAACATAACAAGCATAGATGAAGGGCAAAGAAAATCATTGTATCTATTTTGGTTAATGTGCATGGCATATTGTTCATATCATCAGCCACATCAGTAAGATAAAACATGAGATGACAAGGTGCAAACGTGGGATGCTTCACCACACACCGGATTACAGATCCACAAAAACAAGCATACATATATGGAGTATTGAGTAATGTGCATGGTATGAATAAGGAATTTGGTTTTACAAGTAAAACTTAGAACTTACGGTTCTTGCGAACATGCATTTTGGTAGAAACGGCAAACTAAACAACAATAAACGATAGGGAGTATGAGCAAATTAAACAGCAGTTGAGGATAAAGGCTTTAGAAGGACTGACTTACATTAACAGTTAACACCGGCTTTATAATGCCCTTCTCCATGTCAAGGGAAGGATAACTCAAGAATTTCAGCACAAAATCTTCTTCATAAGCATTGTCTGTACTCTACATTTTGTAGAGAGTAATTATAGATATGATAATACTGGAAGGGAAAGAGGATAATGAAGATAAGATGCAGATTGATGCTACATAATCAACTACCAATCCCTGGAAGTACAAGCGTTACAGGACAAAATGTACTGACAAGAGCAATGGGCTACACTTCTGCACTGGCACTGTCTGTGTATTCTACTTTTTGGTAAGATTAAATATATATCTGATCTTTTTTAGTAAATGGTGGGCGAGGGAGATAAGATGCATAATGCTACACAATGAACCAATCCATCTTCCCATAATACAAGAGTGTTTTGAACACTGGTGGACTGTACAAAACATTCTTATATTATGGGACAGAGGGAGTAGCTGTTAATGTAAGTATAGTGATAGACGACATTCAGTCCTTACAAGAGGACTGCAGAGCTAAAACTCTTCAAAAGCATTGGGTTGATTCTAAATTTATGTAAGAGTCCATACGGATCTTATAATGTCCACCAAATGGACGATAATGAGGCTAACATGTGCAGTGATGCTACATAATCAAACAACTATGAAAGTAAGTATGGTCATACAGGGCAAGAGGTACTCACAAGAGCAATGTAGTGTGCAGTATAGTTGCGAGATTCTATGGTCCCTTGAGAATGAATGTTCTTCTGCTAACAGTTTTTGTACAAGTGAGACGTTAAGGCAAATGCAGAAACGTAGTTCAAATTGTGATGTGATATCATAGACAGTACCTTACGCTGCAGCCGAGACCAATGTGTAACAAGATTATTCCAGTCATCGTCGGATAAATGTAGCACTAGAGACTTTATAGAAATTTCGTTTAGAGGCTTGCCATCGAAGTGCGCTTGCCTCAGGTAGGAACGATACTTCATCAACGAGTGCTTGAAAAGCGCAACCAACCCTTGCTCGTCTTCACAATCCAGTTTGGTCCTCGCCTATTTAAAAGAATGAAATCTTGTGTCTTCTGTCAGCAGAAACATATGCAGTAATGACCATGAATAACATTAGTACATTACTCACGCGTAAGTTGCGGAGGAAGACTGGAAATTGTTCTCTGTTTGCGGTATAATCTTTCCATGAAGGAAAGATGCGCACAAAGTTCCTGACAACAATATAAGCTTCGTCTTCTAAACTGGGAAGAAATGGAACAAGGGTCCTATTTGCTGCAATTGGGGCTCTCTCTGGTTCGAAAAGGGATTTGTCAACTGGATTTGGTGTACTCTTTGCTGGAATGGGGGTTTTGCGTCGTAGAGTTGGTGCTATGTCAACTGGCATAATCATAATGTTTGCTGCAGCTAGGGTCTGCTGAGTTGGGGCATCAGAAATGACTCGTGTAGTAGGGCTAGACTCTGCTAGAGTTGGCGTGTTTTGTGGGTCAGGTGATATTGCAACTACACCTAATGGGCTATTTGATTTATCAGGTGCCACTACCTTTTCCAAATACTTTGCTTGTGCTCCTCCACAATCAGCAATCGCCCTCTTCCTTTTGAACGTCTGATACATAAGAACAACATTTGAATGGATAAATATGGTATGATGACAGATGGAATATGTACTGAAAATGTATAGGCAGGGCGTATTCACATACACGATGTGTAAACTAAGCTAATGGCAGTTCAACAAAGTATAAGCAATGCAAAGCATCAGTTGCAAGATATGTGCGACCAATATAACCTTGGAAAGTTAGAGCAAGCACCTTGATGGGTGAATACGATAGGGCATCTTCCTCTGACTCCTCCACTAGGGAGCTACATTGACTTAGGTCTCCCTCTAGCTCAGAATCACTGTTAGGATCATATTCTGAGCATGAATCTGTAGGTGGAGAGCGTTTGCATTGCATTGCATCCAGACTTGATTTCAGACCCTTAATGCCAAGTTTGACAGCCATGGCATTGTTCTGCTTTATTCTTTTCATGCGCGCAAGCTCATAATCATTATGATGCTGTTCAGAATCTGAGATTCATGAAAACATAAAAAGTAGTCAGAATATCTATGGAATGCATTGCGGATTCAACTCGAAGAGTGTCTCCCTATAAACCCCTACATATGCAAAGTTCACCCCCCAACCGTGCTGACCAGACCACACAGAAATACAAACCCCTTATGTCTCTATAACAGGCAGACACACACTTCAAAACTGAAGTAGGAACATTAGAATCATATGAAATTCGTATTTGAACAAATAAACTAAGGAATTATGAGTGGCATAATGTTTAGCTTCAAGGGTGGAGTGTTGGTAATGCGACACAAAGCAAGTAGGCAGATTGTATTCCATGTAAAAGATCGAAGCATATGTAAAAGATGGAAATGACACTTTCTTTCTATACAATGTAGTGTTCGTTGCCCACACATGATGGAAGAGATCACATAGAGAAATACTATTCACTCATGTCTACGGTTCCAATATTTAGAAACAAGGTCGTCCACCCTAAAAGAATATTGACAACAAGTATGACAAGGCAAGCATAGATGTAGTGAATCAATCATTTACTTGTGAGCTTACTAGGACAAGTATGCAGAATTGTAACTGCAGTAAGAGACCGTCCAAAATCCTCCTAGAGTCATGCCATCCGGGGACGGCAAGTCGCCGGTGAGGTAGGCAGCTGGGGGCGAGTAGAGATCGGAAGCGCGCAGCAGGACAGAGGGGAATCGGGGCCTGGGACGACCCAAAATCCCAAGGTGGGCCGGCCCACCGTGGGCACCCTATAGAGATACACACCCGAGCGGCGAACATGCATTTTCGAAACTAATTTAGGAACATTTATGTAACACCCCGGATATGATTTACCTAATATGTAATCCAACTCTTGCCGTTTCCGGCGTTAAGTTATGTTATTTTCTCGGGTTAGGGTTTTTGTCTCCATGTGTTGTTGTTGTCATGCATCTCATATCATGTCATCATGTGCATTGCATTTGCATACGTGTTTGTCTCATGCATCCAAGCATTTTCCCCGTTGTCCGTTTTGCATTCCGGCGCTCCGTTCTCCTCCGGTGGTCATTTCTAACTTCTTTTCGTGTGTGGGGGTTAAACATTTCCGGATTGGACCGAGACTTGCCAAGCGTCCTTGGTTTACTACCGGTAGACCGCCTGTCAAGTTTCATACCATTTGGACTTCGTTTGATGCTCCAACGGTTAACCGAGGGACCGAGAAGGCCTCGTGTGTTGTAGCCCAACACCCCTCCATTTTGGCCCAAAACCCACCAAAACCCTCTCCATCATCTAGAGCGTTCGATCACGATCGCGTGGCCGAAAACCGCACCTCATTTGGACTCTCCTAGCTCCTCCTATGCCTATAAATAGCCCCTCCCCCGAAATCCCGGATCTCCTCTTCCAAAACCTAGCCTTCTTCCACCCCGTGCCGCCGGACACGTCTGGTCCGGCCGGACACGTCCACCGCCACCGCGCCAGCCAATCGTCTCTCGCCACGTGTCCCAGGCGGGCGCCCACATCGCCGCCGACCGCGCCGGCCCACCCGAGCCCGCGGGAGGCCCCCGCGGCCCATCCAGGCGCCGCCCGCGCCTCCTCTCCCCCGAGCCGCAGCGCTCGGCCCCGCCGCCTTCCTTCTCCAGCTCCGGCGGCCGGAGCACCGCGCCTACTCCGCCACGCCACGGCCGCCGCTCCGCCATGCCGCCCCACCTCGCCGCCCGCGCCACCGCGTCGCCTCGTCGCCGGCAGCAACTCCAGCGAGCTCCGCCGACGTCCTCCACCGCCTCGGATCCCTCCCCTTCCTCTGGCGAGCGGCAAGTCCGGCGACATCCCCGGCCGCAACAGGGATCCCGGCGATCCTCGGTTTCCACGCCTCAGATCTGGATCTAGAAACCCTAGGGGTTGACCTCTTTTTTCCCCTAGGTCCCAGATTATTTTACATACTTTGACTGCTATATCTCCGCATCCGTAGATCCGTTTTGGGCATATAGCATATCAAAATGTTCGCCTCAGAGAGTACATCATTTCATCTCATTGCATCATTTTCATTTGAGTTCATCTTGATGCCCGAAATGCTGTTGGAAGAGTGCTATTTGAGTTAATTGTCAGATCTGCTGCTCCAAATAGCTATTTGTCATTCTTGCCATGATTATTGTGTGCATGATATGCCCCTGAGCTCTACATGTGTTTTGTCATATGCTTTGCCATCTTTCGACAGGTGCAATCCATGTATTTTTTTGATGTGTGTGGTGACTAGCACAAGCTTGCAAAGTGGTGCATTCGTTAATGCTGATTTCAGGGACTTAGCAATTCCACTAAGTCCTTAATCTGTTTTTATCAATATGCCATATGTTCATGTTGTTTCCTAGTGATCCGTGCCTCTTTTGAAGATGATCAGTAAGGATGTTTTGTTAATCTTGTAGTGATCCATCCATACATGTCTTTGTTTGCAATTTTGGGGCACCATAGCTTGAGTCAATCGAGCTCTACTTTTGCTATTTCGTGAATCTGGGCAGATTGTCTACTTGTTAGCGATTTTGCCGAGGATGTTGTAGTAGATCCGTTCATGCTATGTTGTTGTTCTTGCCATGTCTATCTTGTATAATGTGTATTATTGATGGGTGTATGCTTAGATTGTCATGCCATGCTCTGTAGTGAGTGCATCGAGCTCGCAAACATGCCTACTTGATATCTGATTTGCATGCTCCAGTTTTTCTCTAAGTCTGTGAGCTGTTTATGTTTTTGCCATGTTCACATGCTTGCAATTGTATTTTCTGATCCCTTTTGGCTCAAGTTCACTAAGGGACTTTTGTTAAGATCTTTGAGTAGCTACATGCCATGCTTTTCTTTGCGTTGTTAAGTCCCTATAGATTCTAGTTTTCATGCTCCGAAGTGTGCTACCTGATCTGACATTCCAAACAAGTGTTAATTTCACTAAGTCTGAAATCTGTTTGCCATATGCATTTTTGCCATGCTTGTTTGAACCTGTTAATGGATGAATTGGCCGTAGCTCAGTGTTCATATTTTGTTAAGCATTATGAGTGGATCCATGTCATGTATTCTTTTTGCCATGTTTGGGTGCTGTAGAATGCTTAACTTGTTGCATTTAGATGGCTACTTGCTGTATATCGCAGACAGGTGCCTTATTTGAATTGCTTGCCATTTCCAAACCGTGTCTCCGATTCTGGTGTTCTTTATATCGACTTCAACCGAAATCACCTCACCTTTCCAGTGGCACACTTGGATTTCCAAGTTGAGGCCAGTTCATTCATTCCTTGTCAAAGCTTGCATATGCATCACATATCGCATCCCGCATAGCATACCATGTTTGCATCATGTTGTTTGAGCTTTGCACGTGGTTGATTGTGTCCTTTTTGCTTGTTTGTCTTGTTTGGGTAGAGCCGGGAGATGAGTTCACTAACAAGGATCCCATTGAGTTTGCTTTCGAGGATCCAGTCAACTTTGACAACTTTGCAGGCAAGATGATCATACCCTCGAAATCACTTCTATGTTTGCTTTGCTAGATGCTCGCTCTTTTGCTATGTCTATGCTGCGATGCCTACCACTTGCTTATCATGCCTCCCAAATTGCCATGTCAAACCTCTAACCCACCATGTCCTAGCAAACCGTTGATTGGCTATGTTACCACTTTGCTCAGCCCCTCTTATAGCGTTGCTAGTTGCAGGTGAAGATTGGAGACCGTTCCTTGTTGGAACATTATTTTCTTGTTGGGATATCATTATATTGCCTTGTTATCTTAATGCATCTATATACTTGGTAAAGGGTGGAAGGCTCGGCCTTTTGCCTAGTGTTTTGTTCCACTCTTGCCGCCCTAGTTTCCGTCATATCGGTGTTATGTTCCCGGATTTTGCGTTCCTTACGCGGTTGGGTGATAATGGGAACCCCTTGATAGTTCGCCTTGAATAAAGCTTTTCCAACAATGCCCAACCTTGGTTTTACCATTTGCCACCTAGCCTCTTTTTCCCTTGGGTTTCCGGAGCCCAAGGGTCATCTTATTTAAACCCCCCCGGGCCAGTGCTCCTCTGAGTGTTGGTCCACCTCGTCAGCCGCCGGTGGCCACCAGGGGCAACTCTGGGCTGGCCTACCGGAAGTTTGGACAATCTGAGTGTGCCCTGAGAACGAGATATGTGCAGCTCCTATCGGGATTTGTCAGCACATTCGGGCGGTGTTGCTGGATTTGTTTTAACTTGTTGAAGTGTCTTGTAGAACCGGGATACCGAGTCTGATCGGAATGTATCGGGAGAAGGTATATCCTTCGTTGACCGTGAGAGCTTGTCATGGGCTAAGTTGGGACTCCCCTGCAGGGATTTGAACTTTCGAAAGCCGTGCCCGCGGTTATGGGCAGATGGGAATTTGTTAATGTCCGGTTGTAGATAACTTGAACCTTAACTTAATTAAAATGAATCAACTGTGTGAGTTACCGTGATGGTCTCTTCTCGGCGGAGTCCGAGAAGTGAACATGGTGTTGGAGTAATGCTTGCCGCATGTTGTTCTCTAGTTATTCGTTCGCGCTTTGCCTTCTCTTCTCGCTCTCTTTTGCGAATAGGTTAGCCACCATATATGCTAGTCGCTTGCTGCAGCTCCACATATTTACCTTGCCTTACCTATAAGCTTAAATAGTCTTGATCGCGAGGGTGTGAGATTGCTGAGTCCCTGTGGCTCACAGATTACTTCCAAACCAGATGCAGGGCCAGACGAATCCGTTCCAGATGACGCGCTTGAGCTTAAGTGGGAGTTCGACGAGGACTCACGCCGTTACTATGTGTCTTTCCCTGATGATCAGTAGTGGTGCCCAGTTGGGGCGATCGGGATCATGTCGCATGTTGGGTTGATCTTTTATTTTGGCACCGTAGTCGGGCCATGAGTGATTGGATGATGTAATGCTATTTATGTACTTTGTTTGACGTGGCGAGTGTAAGCCAACTATGTACCTTCCCCTTTTATTATCTATTTACACGGGATGTTGTGAAGATTGCCTTACTTGTGGCATTGCTTTCAATGCGGTTATGCCTCTAAGTCGTGCTTCGACACGTAGGAGATATAGCCACATCGAGGGCGTTACAAGTTGGTAATCAGAGCCTTCCCCGACCTTAGGAGCCCCCACTGCTTGATCGTTTTTAGCAGCCGTTGTTGAGTCTAGAAAAATGTTTTGAATCATTTAGGAATTATATATCGGAGAGTTTAGGAATTCTTTTTACTCCCCAGTCCCTTCATCGCTCTGGTAAGGCATCCTGACGTAGAGTTTTGACTCTTCTCTTCTCAAATTTCACTAAAACATTTTTTAGGATCATGCGGGTATCTTGGAATTGTTTTGATGGATTTGTGACGAGAACATTGTTCTTGGTGCCTCCTGTCATTTAGGGGTTGTGGCAGTGTCCTGGGGAGTTGAGCTCCGAGGTGTTGTCGTCACAATTTTATCATTGCAGTTCTGGAATACCTGAGTTTAGTACGCTGACATCGAAAATCTCTTTTATGCAGTTGTTGGTGAGATAACCTCGACGCCACCCAGTACTGGGGCGGGAGTTTGGGAGTATTGCCATAACTTGTATAACGGATGCTTTTCGAAGGTTGAGGTAGATGGTTTCCGAAGTTTTTCTCGGTTATGTGTTGAAGGATGGATACAGCTGGATGTAGGATTTGCTAGATTTGGGTGAGATATTATGCTTCCCCTGTATCCCCAACACCTGATTGCATAACTGGAAAGGTTCGGGAGTTTCATAGGTGGGAATTCTTGTAGCTCTAGTTCTTCTTCCATGGATATTTGGTTTGAGATTGGGATTTCTTACCGAGTATTCGTTCTTGATCCGTACCTTGTTGATTTATTCCTCTACCTAAATTCTAAGTGGCTTCTCAATTTATGGATATGTGACCATTTCAAGTGGAATGCATTCGTTCTTATGTTCGGATGTGAAGACTATATGTTGCAATTTCATCCCGCTTGATTTAGCTTCAATTTTATCTGTCAATGTGCTAACGGATGTCACCCTCTTCAGGATGGCTCCCGCTAAGAGCAGCAATCAGAATCAGAATCAGGATCCGCCACCACCTCCCCCTCCTCCGGAGGCATGGCAAGCTGTGATGGCCGCTACCAATGCAAACACGCAGTTGATCATGCAAATTCTTCAAGAGCACAACCAAGCGAAACAAGGCAACCAAGGCAACAATCAGAATCACTTTGCTACACTCAACCAGTTCCTTGCTAACCAGCCAAAGACCTTCAGCAATTGTGTTGAGGTAACTGATGCTGACGATTGGCTCGTGGACTTATGCAAGCATTTCGAGTGCAGTAACGTCAGGCCTGAGGACTTTGTCAAGTTCGCTTCCTTCCAACTCAAAGACCAAGCTGTAGAATGGTTCCAGCAGTACAAGGATTCCAGAGGTGGCCATGTGATTACCTGGGATGAATTCCGTCAAGACTTCAAAGCTCATCATATTCCTCAGAGCGTGGTTGAAAGCAAGCGTGAGGAATTCCGCAACCTGAAGCAAGGCTCTTTGTCTGTCTATGACTACAACAAGTTGTTTCAAAAGCTCGCCCGCTTTGCTAAGCAGGACGTCCCTGACGAGAAGAGCATGATATACCAGTTCAGGGGTGGTCTCAGAGAAGAAATCCAGCTAGCTCTTGTTCTCTTTGATCCCTTGAGGTACGATGAGTTCTACAACATGGCATTGAAGCAAGAGGCTGCTCAACTGAAGTGTGATGCCTCCAAGATGCGAGTCAGAGATGCTAATCCTTCTTCCTCTACTCAAGTGGCCAAGCAGCAAAAGTATTGGCTTCCTCCTCCTCTGTTCCGTCAGCCGTATCAGAAGAGCAAAGGTGGCAGTGGATCTTCCCACCCACCCAACCCTGGCTTTCAGAACAAGACTTCATCTCAAGCTCCAAGATCGGGTGCTCCGTATCACCATCCGCTTTCAGAGGTCACGTGCAACAAGTGCCAACAGAAGGGTCACTATGCCAACAAATGCTTCAATCAGAGGCGTCTCCCTCCTCCTCCTCCCATGAGATCAGCAAGTACAGCTGTGGTCAAGCATAACCCCATGCACGCCAAGGTCAACTTGCTGAATGCAGCTCAGGCAGAGGACTCGTCATATGTCATCATGGGTACTTCCTGTTAACGATATTCCAGCTAAAGTTCTTTTTGACACTAGTGCATCGCATTGTTTCATCTCGAGACCGTTTACATCTAAGCATGGGTTGGCCTTGCAAATTTTGCCTAGACCGTTACCAGTTGTCTCTCCCGGTAGGCGCATGCATGCTAACTCCATTGCTCCGGATGTTACTATCACTTTGGGTGACTACAAATTTCTATCTTCTCCTTCGGTTCTTGGTGACTCGGATATTGATCTTATTCTTGGAATGGACTGGCTTTCTAAGCACAAGGCTCAGCTTGATTGTGCAGCCAGGCAGATTCAATTGACTCATTCGTCTGAGGATGTAATTGTCTTTGCCGCTCGGGATAATACCATCCGTCTGTTTTCTCTCAATGAGAAGGGTGAACTGGATGCCATCTCGCAAATTCCAGTCGTTTGTGAATATCAAGACATCTTTCCAGAAGAGCTTCCAGGAATGCCTCCGCACCGGCCAGTTGAATTCGTCATCGATCTTGAGCCTGGCACGAAACTTGTTTGCAAGCGTCCTTACAAGCTCGGACCTGAAGAGTTGAAGGAGCTGAAGAAGCAACTCGATATTCAAGAGCGAGTGGGCCTCATCCGACCTAGTTCCTCTCCGTGGGGTTGTGGCGTTCTCTTTGTGAAGAAGGATGGAACGGACCGACTTTGTGTTGACTACCGTCCATTGAACAAGAAGACTATCAAGAACAAATACCCACTTCCCAACATCAATGAGCTATTCGAACAACTCAAAGGTGCCCAAGTATTCTCCAAGCTTGATCTCCGTATGGGTTATCACCAGATTCGAATCCGTGAACAAGATATTCCCAAGACGGCTTTCAGGACAAGCTATGGTTCATATGAATACACTGTCATGTCTTTTGGCCTCGTCAACGCTCCTCCGACTTTCTCTCGCATGATGAACTTCATCTTCAATGCCTACACCAATGACTTTGTTTTGGTCTATCTCGACGACATTCTAGTCTTTTCGAAGAACAAGGAAGATCATTCCAAGCACTTGTGTTTGGTGCTCGATAAGCTCAGGGAACACCAGTTCTACGCCAAGTTCTCAAAGTGCGAATTTTGGCTCGATGAGGTTCTTTATCTTGGGCATATCATCTCTGCCAAGGGCATTGCGGTGAATCCTGAAAAGGTGTCTGCAATTGTGAATTGGGAACCACCTCAGAACGTGAAGCAACTCCGTAGCTTCCTCGGTCTCGCAAGCTACTGTCGAAGGTTCGTTGAGAACTTTTCAAAGATCGCGAAGCCTCTCTCAAATCTTCTCTAGAAGCACGTCAAGTACGTTTGGTCTCTGGAGTGTGACATTGCTTTCAACACTTTGAAAGAGAAATTGGTCACTGCTCCAGTTCTGACTCCTCCTGATGAATCCAAACCGTTTGAGGTCTTCTGCGATGCCTCTCTCCAAGGTCTTGGTGCAGTGTTGATGCAAGAGAAGAAAGTTGTGGCTTATACATCTCGCCAGTTGAAGCCCAATGAGAAGAACTACCCCACTCATGACCTCGAGTTGGCGGCAGTTGTGCATGCTCTTTTGACTTGGAGATATCTCTTATTGGGAAGAAAAGTGGACATCTTCACTGACCACAAGAGTCTCAAGTACATCTTCACTCAGCCTAATCTCAACCTCAAGCAGACTCGATGAGTCGAAATGATTCAAGAGTATAATCCGAGTATCGAGTATACTCCAGGTATGGCCAATGTGATTGCTGAAGCTTTGAGCAGGAAGGCTTACTGCAACCGTCTTATTCTCAAGCCTTATCAACCCGAGCGTTGTGAATCTTTCTGCAAACTCAATCTGCAAGTTGTTCCTCAAGATTTCCTCGCCAACCTTCAAGTCTCTCCTACCTTGGAAGACCAGATTCGCGAGGCTCAACTTCTTGATGCTATGGTGAAGAAGGTGAAGATTGGGATTGCCAAGGGCCAACCCAAGTACAAGTGTTACCTCCTTGATGACAAGGATACTCTCTTCTTCGAGGATCGTATTGTTGTGCCCAAGGGTGATCTTTGTAAGGTTATCATGAACGAGGCTCACAATTCACTCCTCTCCATCCACCCTGGGAGCACGAAGATGTATCAGGACCTCAAGCAGGCTTATTGGTGGACTCGAATGAAGCGCGAGATTGCTCAGTTCGTGAATGAGTGTGATGTCTGCAAAAGAGTGAAGGCAGAACACCAAAGGCCAGCTGGTCTCCTCCAACCTCTTGCCATTCCAGAATGGAAGTTTGACCACATTGAGATGGACTTCGTGACTGGGTTTCCAAAGTCCAAGCGTGGCAATGATGCTATATTCATTGTCACCGACAAACTCATTAAAGTGGCTCACTTTCTGCCTATCAAAGAGTCAATCATTGCAGCTCAATTGGCGGAGCTCTACACCTCTCGGATTGTCTCTCTACATGGTATTCCACATGTGATCTCGTCAGACTGTGGCAGTACCTTTACCTCCAAGTTTTGGGATTCTTTTCAGAAGGCCATGGGCACCAACATCCACTTCAGCACAGCTTTCCATCCTCAAACTAGCGGTCAAGTCGAGCGTGTCAATCAGATTCTTGAAGATATGCTCAGGGCTTGTGTGATCTCCTTCGGCATGAAGTGGGAGGATTGTCTTCCATATGCTGAATTCTCCTACAACAACAGTTTTCAAGCAAGTTCGGGCAAGGCCCCATTCGAAATTCTGTATGGCAGGAAGTGCCATACCCCTGTCAACTGGTCTGAAACCGGTGAACGTCAACTTCTGGGAAATGACTTAATCACAGAGGCAGAGGAAATGAGCAAAGTCATTCGAGATAACCTCAAAGCAGCGCAATCGCGCCAGAAGAGCTACTATGATAGTAAGCACCGTGATTTGGCTTTCGAGATCGGAGATCATGTTTACCTCCGCGTCTCTCCAATGAAAGGTACTCGTCGCTTCGGTATCAAAGGGAAGCTTGCCCCTAGATACGTGGGACCTTTCAAGATCGTCAGCAAGAGAGGCGATCTCGCCTATCAACTCGAGCTTCCTTCAAACTTTGCAAATGTGCATGACGTGTTCCATGTCTCTCAGCTCCGCAAGTGCTTCAAGACTCCTGACCGCACCGTCAACTTCGAAGACATTGAGCTCCAAGAAGATCTCTCTTATCGTGAGCACCCCATTGCTATTCTTGAAGAGACTGAACGCAAGACTCGCAATAAGTCAATCAAATTCCTCAAAGTCAAGTGGTCACACCATTCCGACCATGAAGCCACCTGGGAACGCGAGGATCACCTCCGTTCTGAGTACCCGGCGTTCTTCCAGTCCTAGATCTCGGGACGAGATCCGTTCGTAGTGGTGGAGTGTTGTAACACCCCGGATATGATTTACCTAATATGTAATCCAACTCTTGCCATTTCCCGCGTTAAGTTATGTTATTTTCTCGGGTTCGGGTTTTTGTCTCCGTGTGTTGTTGTTGTTGTTGTTGTTGTCATGCATCTCATATCATGTCATCATGTGCATTGCATTTGCATACATGTTCGTCTCATGCATCCGAGCATTTTCCCCGTTGTCCGTTTTGCATTCCGGCGCTCCGTTCTCCTCCGGTGGTCATTTCTACCTTCTTTTCGTGTATGGGGGTTAAACATTTCCGGATTGGACGGAGACTTGCCAAGCGGCCTTGGTTTACTACCGGTAGACCGCCTGTCAAGTTTCGTACCATTTGGATTTTGTTTGATGCTCCAACGGTTAACCGAGGGACCGAGAAGGCCTCATGTGTGTTGTAGCCCAACACCCCTCCATTTTGACCCAAAACCCACCAAAACCCTCTCCATCATCTAGAGCGTTCGATCCCAATCGCGTGGCCGAAAAATGCACCTCATTTGGACTCTCCTAGATCCTCCTATGCCTATAAATAGCCCCTCCTCCGAAATCCCAGATCTCCTCTTCCAAAACCTAGCCTTCTTCCACCCCGCGCCGCCGGACACGTCCGGTCCGGCCGGACACGTCCACCGCCACCGCGCCAGCCAATCGTCTCTCGCCACGTGTCCCGGGTGGGCGCCCACATCGCCGCCGACCGCGCCGGCCCGCCCGAGCCCGCGGGAGGCCCCCGCGGTCCATCAAGGCGCCGCCCGCGCCTCCTCTCCCCCGAGCCGCAGCGCCCGGCCCCGCCGCCTTCCTTCTCCAGCTCCGGCGGCCGGAGCACCGCGCCTCCTCGCCGGCGGCCGCTGCTCTGGCCACGCCGCCCCACCTCGCTACCCGCGCCACCGCGTCACCTCGTCGCCGGGAGCAACTCCGGCGAGCTCCGCCGACCTCCTCCACCGCCTCGGCCCCCTCCCCTTCCTCCGGCGAGCGGCAAGTCCGGCGACATCCCCGGCCGCTACAGGGATCCCGGCGATCCTTGGTTTCTGCGCCTCAGATCTGGATCTGGAAACCCTAGGGGTTGACCTCTTTTTTCCCTAAGTCCCAGATTATTTTGCATACTTTGACCTGCTATATCTCCGCATCTGTAGATCCGTTTTGGACATATAGCATATCAAAATGTTCCCCTCAGAGAGTACATCATTTCATCTCATTGCATAATTTTCATTTGAGTTCATCTTGATACCCGAAATGCTGTTGGAAGAGTGCTATTTGAGTTAATTGTCAGATCTGCTGCTCCAAATAGCTATTTGTCATTCTTGCCATGATTATTGTGTGCATGATATGCCCCTGAGCTCTACATGTGTTTTGTCATATGCTTTGCCATCTTTCCAAAGGTGCAATCCATGTATTTTTGTGGTGTGTGTGGTGACTAGCACAAGCTTGCAAAGTGGTGCATTCGTTAATGCTGATTTCAGGGACTTAGCAATTCCACTAAGTCCTTGATCTGTTTTTATCAATATGCCATATGTTCATGTTGTTTCCTAGTGATCCGTGCCTCTTTTGAGGATGATCAGTAAGGATGTTTTGTTAATCTTGTAGTTCTCTATCCATCCATGTCTTTGTTTGCAATTTTGGAGCACCTTAGCTTGAGTCAATCGAGCTCTACTTTTGCTATTTCGTGAATCTGGGCAGATTGTCTACTTGTTAGCGATTTTGCCGAGGATGTTGTAGTTGATCCGTTCATGCTATGTTGTTGTTCTTGCCATGTCTAGCTTGTATAATGTGTATTTTTGATGGGTGTATGCTTAGATTGTCATGCCGTGCTCTGTAGTGAGTGCATCGAGCTCGCAAACATGCCTACTTGATATCTGATTTGCATGCTCCAGTTTTTCTCTAAGTCTGTGAGCTGTTTATGGTTTTGCCATGTTCACATGCTTGCAATTGTATTTTCTGATCCCTTTTGGCTCAAGTTCACTAAGGGACTTTTGTTAAGATCTTTGAGTAGCTACATGCCATGCTTTTCTTTGCCTTGTTAAGTCCCTGTAGCTTCTAGTTTTCATGCTCCGAAGTGTGCTACCTGATCTGACATTCCAGACAAGTGTTAATTTCACTAAGTTTGAAACCTGTTTACGAATTGCATTTTTGCCATGCTTGTTTGAACCTGTTAATGGATGAATTGGCCGTAGCTCAGTGTTCATATTTTGTTAAGCATTATGAATGGATCCCTGTCATGTATTGTTTTGCCATGTTTGGGTGCTGTAGAATGCTTAACTTGTTGCATTTAGATGGCTACTTGCTGTATATCGCAGACAGGTGCCATATTTGAATTGCTTGCCATTTCCAAACCGTTTCTCCGATTCCGGTGTTCTTTATATCGATTTCAACCGAAATCACCTCACCTTTCCAGTGGCACACTTGGATTTCCAAGTTGAGGCTAGGTTCATTCATTCCTTGTCAAATCTTGCATATGCATCACATATCGCATCCCGCATAACATACCATGTTTGCATCATGTTGTTTGAGCTTTGCACGTGGTTGATTGTGTCCTTTTTGCTTGTTTGTCTTGTTTGGGTAGAGCCGGGAGACGAGTTCGCTAACGAGGAGCCCGTTGAGTTTGCTTTCGAGGATCCAGTCAACTCTGACAACTCTGCAGGCAAGATGATCATACCCTCGAAATCACTTCTATCTTTGCTTTGCTAGATGCTCGCTCTTTTGCTATGTCTATGCTGCGATGCCTACCACTTGCTTATCATGCCTCCCAAATTGCCATGTCAAACCTCTAACCCACCATGTCCTAGCAAACCGTTGATTGGCTATGTTACCACTTTGCTCAGCCCCTCTTATAGCGTTGCTAGTTGCAGGTGAAGATTGGAGACCGTTCCTTGTTGGAACATTATTTTCTTGTTGGGATATCATTATATTGCCTTGTTATCTTAATGCATCTATATACTTGGTAAAGGGTGGAAGGCTCGGCCTTTTTCCTAGTGTTTTGTTCCACTCTTGCCGCCCTAGTTTCCGTCATATCGGTGTTATGTTCCCGGATTTTGCGTTCCTTACGCGGTTGGGTGATAATGGGAACCCCTTGACAGTTTGCCTTGAATAAAGCTTTTCCAGCAATGCCCAACCTTGGTTTTACCATTTGACACCTAGCCTCTTTTTCCCTTGGGTTTCCGGAGCCCAAGGGTCATCTTATTTAACCCCCCCGGGCCAGTGCTCCTCTGAGTGTTGGTCCACCTCGTCAGCCGCCGGTGGCCACCAGGGGCAACTCTGGGCTGGCCTACTAGAAGTTTGGACAATCTGAGTGTGCCCTGAGAATGAGATATGTGCAGCTCCTATCGGGATTTGTCGGCACATTCGGGCGGTGTTGCTGGATTTGTTTTAACTTGTCGAAGTGTCTTGTTGAACCAGGATACTGAGTCTGATCGGAATGTCTCGGGAGAAGGTATATCCTTCGTTGACCGTGAGAGCTTTTCATGGGCTAAGTTGGGACTCCCCTGCAGGGATTTGAACTTTCGAAAGCCGTGCCCGCGGTTATGGGCAGATGGGAATTTGTTAATGTCCGATTGTAGATAACTTGAACCTTAACTTAATTAAAATGAATCAACTATGTGAGTTACCGTGATGGTCTCTTCTCGGCGGAGTCCGGGAAGTGAACACGGTGTTGGAGTAATGCTTGCCGCAGGTTGTTCTCTAGTTATTCGTTCGCGCTTTGCCTTCTCTTCTCGCTCTCTTTTGCGAACATGTTAGCCACCATATATGCTAGTCGCTTGCTGCAGCTCCACATATTTACCTTGCCTTAGCTATAAGCTTAAATAGTCTTGATCGCGAGGGTGCGAGATTGCTGAGTCCCTGTGGCTCACATATTACTTCCAAACCAGATGCAGGGCCAGACGACTCCGTTCGATATGAAGCGCTTGAGCTCAAGTGGGAGTTCGACGAGGACTCACGCCGTTACTATGTGTCTTTCCCTGATGATCAGTAGTGGTGCCCAGTAGGGGCGATCGGGACCGTGTCGCATGTTGGGTTGATCTTTTATTTTGGCACCGTAGTCGGGCCATGAGTGATTAGATGATGTAATGCTATTTATGTACTTTGTTTGATGTGGCGAGTGTAAGCCAACTATGTACCTTCCCCTTTTATTATCTATTTACATGGGATGTTGTGAAGATTGCCTTACTTGTGACATTGCTTTCAATGCGGTTATGCCTCTAAGTCGTGCTTCGACACGTAGCAGATATAGCCGCATCGAGGGCGTTACAATTTAGCTAACCAATTAAATGACTTTGTTTTAATAATATCAGATTCGTATTTGAACAACTAAGCTTGTTTAGCTTGATGGGTGGAGCAGTGCTATTATGACACGAAGCATGTATTCTGATCTTATAGTGATCATAAAAGGGGGAAACTCTAAGCATATTTTTTAGCAAAAGAGGGTTTCCCCTCCGATTTCTATTAAAGAAACCACCACAGAACCAACATGAATAATTAAACCGTATTATGCTTGTGCCTTGGCAGATTTGAAGCTGCAAACTGGAGAAATGATATTTAGCAGCCATTGTTTGCTTCGAACTAAGAACTAAATTCTAAGAGCTAAAAAGAAAGGAGAGTAACCAAGTTAAGATCTATTTTCTGGTTAAGATCAAAAGGTTGTGGAGATATGAAGTACCACCTCTCTTGCGGCGCTGTGTAGGCATCGGGGGTGCGATGGCTGTCGGTGGCGTTGAAGCAGATCTACGATGGTAGACGGGTGCATCGGAGGATAAGTCCCGTTGCGGTGGAAGAGAAGGTCGTGTGAGCGTCCCTGGCAAAGAGGACGACGACGCCGATGAAGCGAGAGGACGTGATGCAAGACTCTTGGTCCATCGCCGTGGATGAGAAACGTCCATCTCTAGCAGTGGACGACGCGGTCTTGGTAGGCGCTCCGACATGGTGGAGGATGGCGGCGATGGATGGGGTGGAGGACGGCGACAATGGATGGGGTGGCGGACGGAGGCTGGTGTGGGGATGGTGTTCTAGCGCGAACGGTGTATGAATGGGAAAATGGAGGGAGAGGTACGGGGAACCATGTTTTTGGGACGCGCCTGTCTGAAATATGGGAAAGTTACGAACTTAGCCCCCGTTTAAAATTTGGACGTCTCGTCGGTTGGGGATAGGACGGTAATCTCGCATCTCGCCAATATTTGCCCAGAGCGATTTCGGGCGAGGAGAGGGTGGTTGGCGCCCATGGTTGGCGCCCACGGTGTATGAACGGGGCTGATAGGTAGGGCGGTTGTGTCACGTCTGAGTGAAGTTACAAACCTGCCCCTATTGAAAATATTTGCCTACATCAATTTCGGCCGAGTCGAGTTTGTTTTGGCATCCACCATGTATGAATGGGGAAATAGAGGGAGAAACATAGGTCTTTCAGACGAGCTTGAATCAAATGTGTTTTGCCGCCCATGTTTGACACCCACCATGTCGGAATGGGCTCAGAGGCGGTTGTGTCACGTCTAATTGAAGTTACTAACCTAACCCTATTTAGAGCAGTGGAAATCAGGCCGATGGATTGTCCGTGTAATGGGTAGACAGTAATTTCCATCTCCCAGACACTTGGCTTTGAGCAGCCAACGTGGGAGTGGACATTTTGCCGCTTCTTTCGAATTTTGGGACAATAAGCATCCACGTTTACCCTGGCAACTAAATTCGAATCCATTTTGTATTCCTATACAAATCTTTATAAATCATTCTATGTGTTTTCATATATCTTCAAAAGGACGACAAAGATGTATTCCACTGTCATATCTGAATATGGTTTACAAATGCCGATACTCAAATTCAGAAGCTAGAATCCAGTTTAAGGTGAATTCGAATATTTGGAACACTTCATGTCCAACTCAAATGTCACACGCAGCATAATGTGTACTCCCATTTAGATATGTACACAAGCGATGTATCAAGATTCAAATACCGAGTCAATCAACCAAGAATGTACAGAACTAACAGACATATAAACACTTATAGAGTATATGGATCAATAATATCAACTAACATACATAAGCCAGGCCGCTGTACTTTTTTTGCTACAACAGCATCCTTTTTAGCCAAGCTACTACAGCATCTTGGCCATTTCCGATGCATGCCACTTATGGTCCATCTATACTACTATTATTGCTGAATGCACATTCAGCCCGATCGGCATATTTGTAGGTCTGGCACAACAATCAAAATGAAATCTCTCCGAGTCTTATCAATTAATACAAACTTGTGCTCAAATAAAATTAAAAACCAAAAAACAAAAAAAACAAAAAACAATTATTACATGATCTCTAAAACAAATGGTTTGATTGATTACATGAACAAACAACAGAAAGGTTATTCAACGATGGAAAGAACATTTCACCTATGATTTACCAAGTGGGAATTTAATTTCCTTTTTTCCTTCAGGACCTTAACAATGTGGTCAGTCTCAGTTTGCTTTGTTTTGAAATCCACCAAATATTTAATGGTTGTCTTGAGTACTGCTTGTGATTGTGTTGTTTTCTTCCTCAACATGTCAACTTCATCTCTAAGTGCAGAAGCAGAATCTCTTTCTACCACTAGTTTAGCCTCTAGAGCATCAGTAGTTGGCAATTCATAATGCACGATTGGGCCGGTGCCATTGCTGTGGGATGATACAACATCCATGGGGACCTCGCTCTTTGATCTTGGGCTAACCTGTTTTCCCATTAAAGTTCCGATTGGATTCAGAAAAGTTGAAGTTAGCAAAACATCTCAACTGGGAGTTATAAAAGCAAATCGGTTAAACAAACAAGGAATTGAAGAGTTTCAATTGGATGCTGAAAAGTAGTTATTAACATAATTGTAACCCGTTGTTGCAGCAGCAAAGCAGTTAAACAAACAAGTAGCTATTTAAGTTCAGGCAAACAGGTAATTCTTAACAGTAAGTATCAAACACATAGATAGGCGCAGTCTATAATAGGATTAACAGGCTGTGGCATTATGTAATCAGTAGCAAACTAAATTAAGCCAAGCAACGTAATTGAACAATTTTGCAATAAGTGGCTAACTAAAATTCCGAGAAGCAGGTAACTGAACTTACGCTAGTTCTTTGTACAGGCACACTGCAACTTCTTTTTCGCTTACAAGGTTGTACGAAGGAGTCCATGGCATCAATTGCTTGGATACGCAGTCCCAATACTTCTTTCTTCCCACACTGCATGGGTAAGTCGAATGGTTAATCTGGTAAGATGGTGCGTCCTTGATATGTTATATGAGGACGTGTAGTCAGACTAGTTGTAGCCAAACACATCACACTAGCTTTTACTGTATATTTCAGCGATTATGGCATATCGAGATCTAAGCAATCTACAATAGGATGAAAAGACTGGCATCCTTCACATTATTGGCGAACTCAGTTCATAGAAACAAGCAATTCAACCATTCTGTGGGTAAATCAAAAACTGGAATATTTTTCACTATCCAATCATACACGCAAAAAGGGGCGACGCCACCATAGGGGCTGGTATGGGCGGCCGCCTGGTGGCTGGAAAGTGTGCAGCTATTGAGTCACTCCAGGATTGGCCCATCGCTTAGTTTCGTCGGCCCAGCATGAGCATAGCAAGTAAAACAACAAGAAAAATGTTAATTGGATGGCCCAACTCAACAAGAGTCAAGGCAGCCTATCATGCAGCCGTGGCCCACCACTGAAGCGCCTCCATCGATCGACAGCCAAGAACCATCAATTCATTCCGCCTTCCACTCCCCCCCTCCTGGCCTCGCTCCGAACCTAGCCGCCGCTGGACAGACCAACACAGCCACTTCCTCGCTGCCCTCGGTTGGAGGGCGCGTCACCGGGCTTCAAGCAATGGAAGACAAGAAGATGAAGATCCAACCCTGGGATGGTAGCACGGCGTGGGAAGCGGCGCAGCACGGGAAGCCATCGAGCTTGCGCAAACGGACAGTCGCAGCTTGCAAGAGTAGCATGCAACGAGCAGGTACATCACATCCCTGATTATATCTAATTCAACTCTTCAATTTCTGGCCAATAGTTAAACCTGACGGTGTTGTAAAACTGCTTGTATGTAGGGAATCTATGAGAAAATGAAACCAATTTCTACTTATTTTATAACTCCCCCAATCAATACTGAACTGACTGAATCTGATGTATCTAATCAAGTTTCCGGTGCAAACATACAAGCCTCATGTTGTTCTTGAGCCTGAAGTGTCTAATGAACAGACTGCTAATGAAGGATTTGATGCAAACATTTTACATGCTCCTGGTGAATGAACATATAGTGTCTAATGAGGGATCTAATGCAAGCATTTTGCAAGCTCCCATTGAAGGATTTAGTGTCTAACGATGATCTACTATGTTGAGAGAGACATAGAGATTTGCAGGCATTGATGACAAGCAAATTATAGTGCATTTTCATGGCTTGAGGAAACATCGAGGCCATCTACCAGAAAGTCCCTGTATCATGACAACGTAGCATAACTACTTTTCTAATATGTTGTTTGAAACTATTGGCATACTTGTGCATGATACATATATTGATATGCAGTTTGCGCACTGGTTATACGTGCAATTACACTTCGATATTTTCAGCCAGAGAACAAATAATTCAAGCAGGTACAGACCATTTTTGTAGTCCTTGTACACCATGTTGCATTTTGTGTTTTTGGTGCTTGCATCATTTAGTGTTTATAATCTGAACTACTTTGGATCATTAGCTGGTTTTCAAAGTGCATGTAGCTTCACATTTCTCAAGTTATGTTGATTTCCAGAGTGCAAGTGCTTTCGTATTTTTTAAGTTAAATGTTTGCCCCTGGTAACTTAATTCATGGATCCGCCGGTGCACACAAATCATACACGAATGCCAGTATGAATTAAATGAAATGCAGGGACTTACGCTAGCTCGTTGTACAGGCTCACTGCAGCTCTGCTTGCGCTTGGGATGTTCCATGTACAAGTCCATGTTACCACTTGCTTGGATGTGCATGCCTTGTGCTCCTTGCATCCCCTATGCATTTTTGACATGGTGAATGGTTGATCAAATAAGAGGAATCGACCTTGCTGTTGTACCGGAGGACAGATACTTACAAGGTTATACGGGTGTGCAGGATGTGTACCAGATCCCGTATCGCCGTCATGCTTCGCTAAAAAATGGATTTGCTTGTTTCAGATGATATCTCCAGAAGAAATAAGAGTTAAAGTCAGAGTTGCATAGGCGTGTAAGCTAAGAGAGCAGTGAAAGGATATCCAAACATCGTCGGAACAGTGCACAAGGGAGTGATGTGTGGATACCTAGTTCGGGCCGGCGTTTGGGCATGCTCACCTAGCTAGAGTGTGGGTCACTTCAGAGCCGTTGAGGGTGATGCTCTGGCATTGGCTGGCCGTGCACGGATGAAGATCTTGAGTGGTAGTGGAGCACTACGATGCGGTGGACGAGACCGTTGGTGAAGCCCCAGCGGCCTCGAGGGGCGGAGGTGCGATGATGTGCTCGGTGAAGTAGCCCCGGTGAGCTGGGAGACATTGTCGGTGAAGCGCACCTGATGCGGTGGAAGTCGGTGTCTGTGAGGCACGTTGGTTGCGGGGGCCGACGTTGTCGGTGGACCACCCGATGTGGTGGACGAGGGCGTAGATGAGGTAGCTCCGGTGCGGTGGTGAAGCGCGACCGCCGTCTTCGTCGTCGTCGTCCGGCACAGAGGTGAGGAAAGAGACGAGACGAGGGGTGATTCGAACTTTGCTTGGGTTGGCGGCGAATTAGGGATTTGAGCAATCTGGGCGCGGAAGGGGACGATGGAGAAGGGAGATTTTACAGGGCTGGAATTGGGCCCGCCAGATATTTCAATCTGAAACGTGGAAGCGCGAACTTATTTTGTTGTCGTCCTTTTTTTGGGGGGGAGGGGGAGGGAAGGAGGGGGGTGGGTGGGACGCAGCTTCGGTGCCTTAAAGGCACCTGCCTTTTGGTCACTGACATGTGGGCCAGCCACCTGTTGGGCCCACATATCATAGACACAGAGGTAGGTGCCTTAAGGCACCGAAGCATCGTCCAGGTGGGTGGCTGGGTGCTAAGCCACCGTACGACACACGCGACCACCACGACACGACCCTGGTCTGCCTGGTGCACCTACATTTGAGAGGAGATTTGAGAATGCAAACGAATCTTCTTTCATTTGCAAATGAATCTGTATGTATTACCATGCCCGTGTTTTCCTTGCACATAATTAGTCATTCGAAACGAGATACTATAAATTAATTAATGAGGAGTTATTAAAAAAAATGAAATGGTATCCACGCTAACCTGGATTAGAGTGTGCGTCACGTAATTAGTTATTTGAATTAGAGTGTGTGTCACATAGCGATCTCCAATTCTAACGTGGATTTCGCATTTCACTGTATCCATGCTACTTTTTTTAATACAAATTCATATGTATATGATGAACACCATGGTAGTGAGAAAACTTTTGGATGGATTCAAACATATGACCTACAAAATAGCACAACAAATCGAGTCAATGTCAACTTTTCGAAACCTAGTATGGCACGAATTCGAAATAATTACCCATATGCATGGTCCTCAGTTCAAATCTTACAATGTACACCGAATTGAAACATCGATATTAAGTCTCGTACTATCTACATTCAAATGTTGTTTTTAGCCCCCCCCGCACACACGCTACATACTTCCTGTATCGGTCAATCTTCCTCTCCTAACCACCTTAGGAAGCTATCGGTTTCCAACACACATTCATTATTTCTCTCCATGTTTCGATCTCTAACTCTCTCAACTACACAACCCCCTTTTTCCACTCTGTTACCAAATGTATTTACCTCACACACCCGCCATTGCACCCCATGCCGATCTCTCTCTCTCTCCCTCTCCCTCTCACCCTCTCGCGCTAAATACATGCATTGCCTATCTAGCCCCCCAACCTCTCGTGCGCACGCATGCACGTTGTCTATCTAGGTCACTCCCTCGCGACTGTCTCACTCTTTCTTCCGCACGGCGGGCCACACTCGCTCAATCTCGCTCTCTTTATCTGAGTCTCGTTTAGCCTCGTTTTCTTCCACACACAAGTGATATATCTCCCTGTTCGGGCCTCGATCGACACACTCTATACTCTCTCATGCAGATTGTCTATCTAGGTCAGTCCATCCAAGCCGCCCCACTCTTTTGACCTCATGACGGGCCACGCTCGCTCGATCTCTCTCTCTACTTCTCTCTCCCTTTGTCTCTCTTTGTATGTCTTGATTAACCTCGCTCTTTCTCGAACAAAAACATATATCACCATGTTTGAGCCCAATTTGACCTATTCACATTGTATACTCTCTCACGCACATTGTCTATCTAGGTCACTCACTCCAACCCGTCTCACTCTTTCGATCGCACGACGACCCTATGTGAACGATTGACCTTGCTTCCTCCCATGCACAAAATATATCTACACGTATGTGACTGGATCATCTCTCAAGCTCTATCTTACATCCCTCACCCTTGCCAAAAGCTCAACCGGACAATATCTCTCCAGAGCATATATATCTGTTCAATGAATGTCGGATCACACCCACTTTGTCTCTCTATCTACATGTCTCTCTATTGACCGCTTTCTCACGCCGTATCTTCCACACATTGAAGCTACCTCTCCATCTCTCGCAAAGCCGATGCTATTTACATTGCGAGGGGCACTCCAACCTTGGATTAATTTGTGTAGGCATTTATTCCGGTCGGTTTAGATTATATTTTCGTAGCATTCGGCCCACAACTACTCCAAACACCGTTGCAACCCCCGCAACTCCCCTAGTTGATTTCCCTCTGGCTCGGTCATCGCTCTCTCGCACGTCCTTTCTCGCCTTCAACGTCACACCATGGTATTATTGCAAAAAACTTTGTTGTTCTCTTTAATTATTATAAATAAGCTATAGAACTACAGACCGATAGTCCACTTGGAATGGAACAAATTTCGACCCACAAATTAAAGTACTACAAACTGCACACCGAGGGGCCCACATGTCATGAAACAAATTTGGACCCATATACAAATTAAAAAATAAAGGACGAGGATTGAACATGCGACCAGGGCCTTCAAGCCGCACGTCAATTGGCAACATACGTAGAACAACAATGTTTGTTGTACCCCCCTTTGTTCACATAATGTTTTTATATTACCACAACCTATTTAATGGATAACATGTAATATTATTTTTAGTACTATTGGCCTTCACTTACTGGTGGGTTCCATGTGTGGTCTCTCTCTCCCCCCCTTCCGTGTTTAGACGCACGGGCAAACACGAAGAACTCGCGGGCGATGTTGCCGTTGACCATATCTGGACGCGTTCACAAGTTACGGCACCAGTTTCATGTACTGGCAACACTAGTCAATGTGTGCGTGCAATGCACGTTAATTTGGAAGTATATTAAGTGCATGCGGATATTAAGTAGGATATTACTTGCGTGTTATTATGTGATTAACACTATTTTTGGCATGAAATTAACTGCACGCTAAACGTGTTGAGCGCTCGACATTGAAGCAGTCTAGGTCGTTGGATGACAAGGAATACATGTGGCTTGATGACGTTTTATATTTAATTTGATACGGCTCTAGCGGAACATTCAATCGATCAAACCATAGATTTCGTTCGGTCTGACTCCGACTTTAAATTATACGATGATCGATCTAAAATAAACAGAAATGATAAACGTTCGGATTTTAAGCATGGCAATCTGAACGTTTTTCATGGCAAATTTAGATTACGCGGCGGCGGGGGCATCTTGCGGTGGGAAGCGGCTCCTCTGTCGTGCTCTGTGTGTCGATGGGTGATACGTCTCCAACGTATCTATAATTTTTGATTGCTCCATGCTATATTATCTACTATTTTGGACATTATTGGGCTTTATTTTCCACTTTTATATTATTTTTGGGACTAACCTATTAACCGGAGGCCCAGCCCAGAATTGCTGTTTTTGCCTGTTTTAGGGTTTCAAAGAAAAGGAATATCAAACGGAGTCCAAATGGAATGAAACCTTCGGGAACGTGATTTTCTCACCGAATACAACTCAAGAGACTTGGACCCTACGTCAAGCCAACTAACAGGAGGCCACGAGGTAGGGGGCGCACCTGCCCCCCCCCCCCAGGCGCGCCCTCCACCCTCATGGGCCCCCTGTTGCTCCACCGACGTACTTCTTCCTCCTATATATATCCACGTACCCCCAAACGATCAGAACAGGAGCCAAAACCCTAATTCCGCCGCCGTAACTTTCTGTATACACGAGATCCCATCTTGGGGCCTGTTCTGGAGCTCCACCGGAGGGGGCATCAATCACGGAGGGCTTCTACATCAACACCATAGCCTCTCCGATGAAGTGTGAGTAGTTTACTTCAGACCTACGGGTCCATAGTTAGTATCTAGATGGCTTCTTCTCTCTTTTTGGATCTCAATACAATGTTCTCCCCCTCTCTTGTGGAGATCTATTCGATGTAATCTTCTTTTTGCGGTGTGTTTGTTGAGACCGATGAATTGTGGGTTTATGATCAAGTCTATCTATGAATAATATTTGAATCTTCTCTGAATTCTTTTATGTGTGATTGGTTATCTTTGCAAGTCTCTTCGAATTATCAGTTTGGTTTGGCCTACTAGATTGATCTTTCTTGCAATGGGAGAAGTGCTTAGCTTTGGGTTCAATCTTGCGGTGTCCTTTCCCGGTGATAGTAAGGGCAGCAAGGCATGTATTGTATTGTTGCCACCGAGGATAACAAGATGGGGTTTTCTTCATATTGCATGAGTCTATCCCTCTACATCATGTCATCTTGCTTAAGGCGTTACTCTGTTTTTAACTTAATACTCTAGATGCATGCTGAATAGCGGTCGATGAGTGGAGTAATAGTAGTAGATGCAGGCAGGAGTCGGTCTACTTGTCTCGGACGTGATGCCTATATACATGATCATACCTAGATATTATCATAACTATGCTCAATTCTGTCAATTGCTCAACAGTAATTTGTTCACCCACCGTAGAATACTTATGCTCTCGAGAGAAGCCACTAGTGAAACCTATGGCCCCCGGGTCTATCTTTATCATATTAATCTCCTACTACTTAGTTATTTACTTTGCTATTTACTTTGCCTTTATTTTACTTTGCATCTTTATCATAAAAATACCAAAAATATTATCTTATCATATCTATCAGATCTCACTCTCGTAAGTGGCCCTATAGGGATTGACAACCCCTATTTGCGTTGGTTGCGAGGATTTATTTGTTTTCTGCAGGCATGAGGGACTCGCGCGTAGCCTCCTACTGGATTGATACCTTGGTTCTCAAAAACTGAGGGAAATACTTACGCTACTTTGCTGCATCATCCCTTCCTCTTCAGGGAAAACCAACACAGTGCTAAAAGAGGTAGCAAGAAGGATTTCTGGCGCCGTTGCCGGGGAGGTCTACGCAAAAGTCAACATACCAAGTACCCATCACATACCCTTATCTCCCGCATTACATTATTTGCCATCTGCCTCTCGTTTTCCTCTCCCCCCAATTCACCTTTGCCATTTTATTCGCCTTCTCTCTCTATCCTCCCTCTCTTTCTCTATTTGCCCCTTTTTGTCTGCTTGCTTTTTGTTTGCTTGTGTGTTAGTTTGCTTGCTTGTCGTTATGGCTAGTCCCTTATCTTCTCCGTTGTCTCCCGAGAATGAAATTCTAAATTTTAAGCAAAGGGAGGGTGAAAATCTAAAAGATGCTTGGTATAGAATTTGCAATGCTCAAAATAAATCTGCTAGGAAGCAATCTACTACCATTCTCCTTCGCAATTTTCATGTAGGCATTACTCCTTGGCACCGTTATGTTCTTGATACTATTACCGGAGGGAATTTTTTGGGTAGCCATACTTTTGATTCTTGCTATGTTAGATTTATTTGGCTCCCCCCTCTTTTGGTTAATGGAACTATATTAACTTTGAAGCATGAAATGCAAAGGCTTGAAATTATTGAAAATAAGGTTGCTACCATAGAGTTAATTGAAAATTTGGATAAAAAGATCCACAGCCGAATCTCTCAATATGGATCTAAAGTAGGAGTTACTTTGAAAGATATTAAAGAAAAGGAACCCATAGTTAATGAGAAAATAAATCACGATTTCGTTAGGATCGATAAACTTGAGAATATTATTACCAATTTGGGAACCGATTTTTCTTCCGTAAAGAATACTCCAAGTTCCTCCACTAAAGTTGCCAAGCTTATGTATGTTCCTAAAAATAAGGGTGAATCATCTAGTAAGGAAAATGCGGATCTTAAATCTATAAGTGTTCATCCCAATCTTTTTGCTATCATTAAGGAACCATTTGTTACAAATGAATTTTTTGATCTTGTGCCTAAAAGTTTGATAATTAATAAAAATAAAGAAACTCCTAAAGATGGTAGATGCCTCATTGAAGAATTGCCTACCAAAGATGGCAATACCTAGATCTATTCTTGCTTGTTATGCCTAGCTAGGGGCGTTAAACGATAGCGCTTGTTGGGAGGCAACCCAATTTTATTTTTATTCCTTGCTTTTTGCTCCTGCTTAGTAATAAATAAATTATTTAGCCTCTGTTTTGGTTGTGTTTTTTGTGTTTAATTAGTGTTTGTGCCAAGTAGAACCGTTGGGAAGACTTGGGGAAAGTCTTGTTGAACTTGCTGTAAAAAACAGAAACTTTAGCGCTCACGAGAACTGCTGTAATTTTATTTGGAAAGTGATATTTAGTTAATTCTTTTTCAGATGATTAATAGATAAATTCCTCACGTCCATAAATTTATTTTAGAATTTTTGGGGTTCCAGATCTTGCTCCAGCTACAGATTACTACAGACTGTTCTGTTTTTGACATATTCTGTTTTGCGTGTGTTGTTTGCTTATTTTGATGAATCTATGGCTAGTAAATTAGTTTATAAACCATAGAGAAGTTGGAATACAGTAGGTATAACACCAATATAAATAAAGAATGAGTTCATTATAGTACCTTGAAGTGGTCTTTTGTTTTCTTTCACTAATGGAGCTCACGAGATTTTCTACTTTAAGTTTTGTGTTGTGAAGTTTTCAAGTTTTGGGTAAAGATTTGATGGATTATGGAACAAGGAGTGGCAAGAGCCTAAGCTTGGGGATGCCCATGGCACCCCCAAGATAATCTAAGGACACCTAAAAGCCAAAGCTTGGGGATGCCCCGGAAGGCATCCCCTCTTTCGTCTACTTCTATCGGTAACTTTACTTGGAGCTATATTTTTATTTACCACATGATATGTGTTTTACTTAGAGCGTCTTGTATGATTTGAGTCGGTGCTTATTAGTTTACCACAATCATCCTTGCTGTACACATCTTTTTAGAGAGCCATACATGATTTGGAATTTGTTAGAATACTCTATGTGCTTCGCTTATATCTTTTGAGTTATATAATTTTGCTCTAGTGCTTCACTTATATCTTTTAGAGCATGGTGGTGGATTTGTTTTATAGAAACTATTGATCTCTCATGCTTCACTTAGATTATTTTGAGAGTCTTAATAGCATGGTAATTTGCTTAAAATCCTAATATGCTTGGTATGCAAGATTAATAATAAAATTCTCTTATGAATGTGTTGAATACTATGATAAGTTTGATACTTGATAATTGTTTTGAGATATGGAGATGGTGATATTAAAGTCATGCTAGTTGAGGAGTTGTGAATTTGAGAAATACTTGTGTTGAAGCTTGTGATTCCCATAGCATGCACGTATGGTGAACCGTTATGTGATGAAGTCGGAGCATGATTTATTTATTGATTGTCTTCCTTATGAGTGGCGGTCGGGGACGAGCGATGGTCTTTTCCTACCAATCTATCCCCCTAGGAGCATGCACGTAATTCTTTGCTTTGATAACTTGTAGATTTTTGCAATAAGTATATGAGTTCTTTATGACTAATATTGAGTCCATGGATTATACGCACTCTCACCCTTCCACCTTTGCTAGCCTCTCTAATACCGCGCACCTTTCACCGGTATCATACACCCACCATATACCTTCCTCAAAACAGCCACCATACCTACCTATTATGGCATTTCCATAGCCATCCCGAGATATATTGTCATGCAACTTTCCACCGTTCCGTTTATGACACACTCCATCATTGTCATATTGCTTAGCATGATCATGTAGTTGACATAGTATTTGTGGCAAAGCCATCATTCATAATTCTTTCATACTTGTCACTCATGCATCATTGCATATCCCGGTACATCGCCGGAGGCATCCATATAGAGTCATATCTTGTTTTAAGTATCGAGTTGTAATTATTGAGTTGTAAGAAAAATAAAAGTGTGATGATCATCATTATTAGAGCATTGTCCCAAGTGAGGAAAGGATGATGGAGACTATGATTCCCCCACAAGTCGGGATGAGACTCCGGACGAAAAAAAGAGGCCATAAAAAAGGAGAAAAGGCCCAAATAAAAAAATGATGAGAGAAAAAGAGAGAAGGGACAATGTTACTATCCTTTACCACACTTGTGCTTCAAAGTAGCATCATGATATTCATGATAGAGAGTCTCTCATTTAGTCACTTTCATATACTAGTGGGAATTTTTCATTATAGAACTTGGCTTGTATATTCCAATGATGGGCTTCCTAAAATGCCCTAGGTCTTCATGAGCAAGCAAGTTGGATGCACACCCACTTAGTTTCTTTTGTTGAGCTTTCATATACTTATAGCTCTAGTGCATCCGTTGCATGGCAATCCCTACTCACTCACATTGATATCTATTGATGGTCATCTCCATAGCCAGTGATATGCCTAGTTGATATGAGACTATCTTCTCCCTTTTTGTCTTCTCCACAACCACCATTCTATTCCACATATAGTGATATATCCATGGCTCACGCTCATGTATTGCGTGAAGATTGAAAAAGTTTGAGAATGTCAAAAGTATGAAACAATTGCTTGGCTTGTCATTGGGGTTGTGCATGATTTAAATATTTTGTGTGGTGAAGATAGAGCATAGCCAGACTATATGATTTTAGGGATAACTTTCTTTAGCCATGTTATTTTGAGAAGACATAATTGCTTTGTTAGTATACTTGAAGTATTATTATTTTCTATGTCAATATAAACTTTTGTCTTGAATCTTTCGGATCTGAATATTCATACCACAATTAAGAAGAATTACATTAAAATTATGCCAAGTAGCACTCCGCATCAAAAATTCTGTTTTTATCATTTACCTACTCGAGGACGAGCAGGAATTAAGTTTGGGGATGCTTGATACGTCTCCAACGTATCTATAATTTTTGATTGCTCCATGCTATATTATCTACTGTTTTGGACATTATTGGGCTTTATTATCCACTTTTATATTATTTTTGGGACTAACCTATTAACCGGAGGCCCAGCCCAGAATTGCTGTTTTTTGCCTGTTTTAGGGTTTCGAAGAAAAGGAATATCAAACGGAGTCCAAACGGAATGAAACCTCAGGAACGTGATTTTCTCATCGAATACAACTCAGGAGACTTGGACCCTACGTCAAGCCACGTAACAGGAGGCCACGAGGTAGGGGGCGCGCCCTCCACCCTCGTGGGCCCCCTGTTGCTCCACTGACGTACTTCTTCCTCCTATATATACCCACGTACCACCAAACGATCAGATACGGAGCCAAAACCCTAATTTCACCGCCTTAACTTTCTGTATCCATGAGATCCCATCTTGGGGCCTGTTCCGGAGCTCCGCCGGAGGGGGCATCGATCACGGAGGGCTTCTACATCAACACCATAGCCTTTCCGATGAAGTGTGAGTAGTTTACTTCAGACCTACGGGTCCATAGTTAGTAGCTAGATGGCTTCTTCTCTCTTTTTGGATCTCAATACAATGTTCTCCCCCTCTCTTGTGGAGATCTATTCGATGTAATCTTTTTTTTGCGGTGTGTTTGTTGAGACCGATGAATTGTGGGTTTATGATCAAGTCTATCTATGAATAATATTTGAATCTTCTCTGAATTCTTTTATGTATGATTGGTTATCTTTGCAAGTCTCTTCGAATTATCAGTTTGGTTTGGCCTACTAGATTGATCTTTCTTGCAATGGGAGAAGTGCTTAGCTTTGGGTTCAATCTTGCGGTGTCCTTTCCCGGTGACAGTAAGGGCAGCAAGGCACATATTGTATTGTTGCCATCGAGGATAACAAGATGGGGTTTTCTTCATATTTCATGAGTCTATCCCTCTACATCATGTCATCTTGCTTAAGGCGTTACTCTGTTTTTAACTTAATACTGTAGATGCATGCTGGATAGCGGGCAATGAGTGGAGTAATAGTAGTAGATGCAGGCAGGAGTTGGTCTACTTGTCTCGGACGTGATGCCTATATACATGATGATACCTAGATATTCTCATAACTATGCTCAATTCTGTCAATTGCTCAACAGTAATTTGTTCACCCACCGTAGAATACTTATGCTGTCGAGAGAAGCCACTAGTGAAACCTATGGCCCCCGGGTCTATCTTTATAATATTAATCTCCTACTACTTAGTTATTTACTTTGCTTTTTTACTTTGCACCTTTATCATAAAAATACCAAAAAATATTATCTTATCATATCTATCAGATCTCACTCTCGTAAGTGGCCCTATAGGGATTGACAACCCCTATTTGCGTTGGTTGCGAGGATTTATTTGTTTTGTGCAGGTGCGAGGGACTCGCGCGTAGCCTCCTACTGGATTGATACCTTGGTTCTAAAAAACCGAGGGAAATATTTATGCTACTTTGCTGCATCATCCCTTCCTCTTCGGGGAAAACCAAGCAATGCTCAACAGGTAGCATCGGGACACTGACGACGGCGACGGCGGCGCCTGCCATTGTTGGCGTACTCCTGGATGTTGGCTAGCTTCAAGGAAGGCCAAAATATTCTGGACTTGGAGCGAGTCAACTGGCAGGGGAGGAGGCGACTGGCGTTGGTGCAAGGAAGCGGTCGACGGCGGCCATCCATGCCGCTGAGGGGGGGCACTGGCAACCCGCGCGGGGACATGCGCTGTCAACGGCGCGGTGGAGACATTCGTGTGCATGGGCACCGGCACGGGAGCGCACGTCAGTGCACACGCATGCGCTGGTAGGTGCACGGGCACGGCACGGGCGTGCACGTCAGTGCACGCGCAGGCGCATGCGCTGGCAGGTGCACGGGCGCGTGAAGTCGGCGGGGACCTCGTGGAACCCCGTGGCATCAAGCTCGCGACAATGTGTGGCTCGCAGCCCACCAATGCCACTGGGATGGGCGCTGGCGCAGTCAGGGCGAACAAGAGCCAGAATGGGAGCGGGGATAGGTGGTGTCTTCCCGCAAGGCCAGTTCAAGCTCGTCCCAAAGCGCCTTATGTTCTTTGCATTGGTCAATTTTCTCTTAATACTTGCATGCAATGATTTAATTTACCTTGGAATCTGAACATGTGATGGGAAACAACAAAATTGAGCCTTATAAAATGGAAAAACTAATATTTTGAGATAAGCCCTATAAATTGGAAAGGAGGGAGTACCGGGTAGTGCGGGGTTGATTTTAAACTGCGGCGCCGGCGACATTAAAAGTGGGAGCAGTTGGGACGAAGGTGGGCGGCGGAGCCTGGTCAAAGGGCTCGCCTCCCGGTGAGCCTACGCACCGGTCTACTCGCATGCCTCCCTGTCAGCCGGCGCAGCGGTCTGCTCGCACGCCTCCCGTCGACTCACACGCTTGCTCGGACGGCACCTGCCGATGAGAAGCAGGACTCATGGTGGCACGCAAACGCCCACGGCTTCAATAGTGAAAGCGTTCACCTTAACGTGACATGTCTTTGTTCCAAAATACCTTGGCTCTTCATTTGTGCAACTTGTCATAAGCAGCTTGTCTCAAATTGAAGAAAAAAATTACGAAATAATATTTGTGCCATATCATGTGACCATGCTCAGTTTTCAAGAATTTATGGTCACTTTTGGATTTTGTGAAATTTAAGATCTAGGATTCGAAACAATATCATAACCTGCATCATGTAATAAATTTTCAAGCCATACATCTGTCATGTTGTATTTCTAAAGAAAGGATTTGGTCAAACATTTTGCTTAGTTAGACTTCAACAAGTTATATATGCAGAGAAAAAGGATAATCCCTCCGTACCAGTGCATTTCCTGATATATTAACTCAAGTACTAGGCACGTACAAACGGGCTCAATTCTGTGCTCATCCTGGTGTAGTAGTAGTAGTACTAGGCAATGCAGTTGACGGGTGACCTTGGCGAGCGGCGACCGAGGGAATTGAACCGTGCTCGACACGGTAGGTAACGTTGTCTAGTTACTAAAGCATCCCTCAATTGTTCATCGGTAGTCATTATGGACCGGGGACATGAGGGGAATTTCCTGGGGCTGGAATTCTGGCTGCCCATATATTTCGACTCGAAACGTGGAGGCTCGACTGTTGGGGTTTCCTAATATGCATACCACGCACGCCACCAGAAGGACACGAGCACGATTTTATTTATTTATTTTTAGGATCAACATGAGCCAAGGTCTGGCTGGTACGCTGATGGGTCCTACCATTAGAGAATACTAAAGGAACCTTTTAAATTGCCGAATGAATCTATGTGTATTACAATGCCCATATTTTCCTTGCAAATACTAATCTCTATGTGGTAATTGATTTATGACGAGTTGTTGAATTAGAGTGAGTTTGTGATATAGTGATCTCAATGTGGATTTCACATTTCATGGTATCCCTAGTAAGTTTTTCAATGCAAATTCAAATTTAAAAGATGAACAATATGGAGGTGAGAAAACTTTGTATGTATCAAGCATATGACCACACACACACACACGAACACAACAACAATCCAATAAGTATAGTGCATCTATTTTTCCAAACCATGCATGCATGACACTAATTAAAAAATACTCCTTTTGTTCCTAAATATTAGTCTTTTAGAGATTTCAACAAGTGACTACATACAGAGCAAACTGAGTGAATCTACACTCTAAAATATGTCTATATACATCCGTATGTGCCAGTCCATTTGAAATCTCTAAAAAGACTAATATTTAAGAACGAAGGAGTAGAATATAAGACATGCATGGTTCTCAATTTAATATTTAAAATGAACATGAAACTGAAACATGAATATTAAGTCTAGTACTACAGTAAATGCAAATTTTGTGTTTAATTAGGCGGAGCTATGATTGTCGGGGGTCAACCCCTCGACCTTAGATAAAATTGTGAAGCTGTGTTTAGGGTTGTTTAGATTATATTTGTCCCCACCCTCCCAACCACCGATTGGTTGTGCACCCCACCCTCCTCCCCGGGAGAATATCATGTGCCCCCATACCTTAGATGCTATATGCCGACACAAGTTGCTTGGAGCTTGTAGATCTGAGATATAGCAGCTCACATGATGTCTTAATATTTTTACAGGAAACCTTGATGAGTTTGATAATTGCAGACAATTTGTACAAAAACTACTCAAATGCCCTTGGATCCCATATTCAACGACCTCGAAGCTCGTATCACCGTAGCATCTAAGATGAAGGAGGACATCATATTCTCCTGCATGTAAGAATATCATGTGCTACCACACCTTAGATGCTTTGGTGATAAAAGCTCTTCGGAGCCGTTGGATTTGTGACCCAACACCTCCTCGGTGGTTCGAATGGTTTTTTGCAGAAAACCCCCAAAGAGTTCAACCACTGCTTACAAGCACAAAGACTGCTCAGATGCCATTGGATCTCATATCAAACGACCTCGAAGCTCGTATCACCGTAGCATCCAAGCTGCGAGAGCACCTTATGTTTTCTCGCACGGGAGAATATGAGGTGCTCCCGCACCGTAGATTCTATGGTGATACGAGTTCACGGAGATCTAACGGCCCATAGTAGGAGGTTTGAATGTTTTTGCAATATACGGCTGAGAGAGTTTGGGAATTGCGCAGGAAGTACAAGTACTACGCATGTGCCATCTGATCACTGATCATACGACCTAGATGCTTATATCACCGTAGCGGGTAATTAAGCTACGGGGAGCACCTAATATGATCAATGGGGAGCCGTTGGATCCAAGATGCAGCGGCACACACGAGGCCTGAATGTTTTATTTGCAAAAAAAACCTTTGGAGAGTTTGGAAATTGCGCATAATTACAAAGACTACTCCCAAGCCAATGGATCTCACTTCGAAGGGTGTAAAAACTCGTATCACCATAGCATCTAAGCTGCGGGGTGGATGTGATATTCTATGCCACAGTCATTTTTGTTCGTAAACTTGCAAAATACGTGTAACTCGTGCCGTTACTTGTCTAACCGCGCGAAGTGTTTTTGTTCGTAAATTTGCACCTAAAACTAACAAATCTGAAAGACGAGATTCGAACTGGTAACCTGGACTACAAAGCATAAGTCGATAGCCTGAAACAACAACGGTTGTTGGCTTTGTCCCATAACTTGATTTTATACAGTATTACGTTGGGTAGAGTAGAGGGAGTGCCTCATCAACACGTGCATGACCGTTGACTCACTTACTGGTGGGTCCCAGGTCTGCGATCTCTCTCTTCTCTCCATCGTCTATCCTTTGCACGGGCACACATGAAGAGCGGCGCTAGCTTGTCGTGGTGTTATTACAACTAACAAAAAACTTGGAAAATAGAAGAATCACCTAGAACAAGAGACGTTGTGGCTGGTCGAGACGGAGCTAACCACACCTATCCTCCGTGCCACGTTAGCATGATGAAGCTATGTGTCTAGTGGGGTGTTTTCGACCGACTGGTTGGGTCTCGAGGTCGAACCATAGGTATTACGTCTGATACAGTATATTTTTACACGCACATTTTCCTCCGTGCCGAGACATGGCACACCCTACCGCGCGGTTTCCGGGTCCTCCCGGGTGGTGCACGCATGTATTCTTCCTGGCGTGGGACGCCCTAGCGCGTGTTTTCGCCGAAGCAAGTAAATGAGTCGTCAAATCATGAAAGACCACCTTTCCCGCTGAGTACATCAGTGAAGCACGGTGGCTAGCTAGTTGGGCTAGTTCGACCGATTAGCTAGGCCGCCGCCACATTTGTTTTTTCACCCCTTTTTTATCTACTTGCCGGCAGGTAAATTTAAATATCCACCACGGCGTTGCTCTGGTGTTTGGGTGCGGCGGGATTTTTAATTTTTTGATTGACGGGAGCAAGCGCGGCAGGATTTTTAATTTTTTTGATTGACGGGATCAGGCGCGGCAGCAATTAGTTACGATGACTCCGCCTGTAAAACCCACTGCTCCCTGATGTGAGAAGTCATCGACTGATGTTTTACCATGGTGAAAACCAAAAGATTCCCTGCTCCTCGGCTGGCTCCCTCCGCCTTCCCGTAGATTGCATTGCCTTTCAGCCGTTTCGTGCCTGCATCATCAATGTCGTGCGCCTCGAGAAGCAGAGGGACTTCGGTGCTGTTTAGGCGCCCTCTGCATGGGCATGTCCATGTCTCGACGCAACATGACCATTGGATCAAACTCAGACGGTGCAGATCAGTCACTGTAGCACAAAGCGTGTGGGTGTGATTGGTTGCATTCTCATCTCAATATAGTTGTTTCCTCTTTGTGTATTTGTGTTAACCTACTAGTGTGGACACATGCACCCTTCATGCACTCTACCAAACACCCAAAAGTGGGTCGAGAAGAGAACTTTTGCTCCCATCCCGTACACCCTTCAGACACCCTGCCTAACACTATTCATGCTTCATATGGTTCATGTTTCATGGAGTACTGTAGCACCGTACTCTCCGTGCACTGTAAACCTAGTTCTGTTAACATTGATCTCACCGTTCATTCTCGACCGAACAGTCGAAAAAGCGGTACTATGTTACTACATTACTGTTCATATAGTTGACATGTGCACAACATCATTTGTTGTCGTCATATCTTACTACACTAGCAACAAGATTATGTAGTACTGACGTATGAACCACTGCACATGCCTAGTAGTAGGAGCACTGTGTATGTTCAAGTGGCTGCCGTGTTTCGCACTCCTCCGTCGTAAGAGTGGAAACGCTTGCTGTAATCATTTTCTTCTTCAGAAAAACAGTGGACACGCTCTATCGTGCGGATCCTCCTCCAGCCATGCACTAAATTACTCACTTTCGCCGACATGTGGGACAACCAACATCGGGGTCCACCAGCCATGCACTAAATTACTCCATAGTAGAGTGACAGTAGACTACCCCGATCGAAGCACCGCAGTAATGCCCAATGAGCCGTCAAATCACAAACCCCCTCCTTTCCAGCAGTAAGTTGGACGGAAGAAGCAACCATCATTTCACTCTTCTCTCTCAACTTCCTCTCTACCCAACTCGCTTTTCCCTCATCTTGTTCCTCATTTCTTCAAGAAAACCCCGACCTACTTCTGCCATTGTTCTTCTCTCCCAAAGAAGGAAAGGTGAGCAGATCAATGGTGTTGATTCTGGCCAAGGCCTGGTCTTGCAACCCCGAGACTGATCCTATAACTCCCTCTCTGTTCTTCTTATGGGTTTGTGATTATGGTTTATTTTCTTTTATTTCTATTTGACAGTTTCTTGATGGACGCTGGAGCACCGGTCGAAGTGATGTCTATGGCTCCGTCGAGGCTCATGGTACGAAGAAGCGCAAGCACCCCGCCGAGACTACCGCAGACAAGCTCAAAGCCATCGCCATGTCCAAGCTCCCCTCTCCGGGATCCCTCATTAAGCAAGTCCAGGTAATATCTCTTCTTGACGATCTTTTTCTCGATCTTGATCATGTTTTTTCATCTAACACACAGTACTAGTACTAGTAGTACAACTTTCTGGGTGATCTTGCATGTGATTTTTGTGTGCCAAATGATGGTTCTAAATTCCTCTTTTGACCAAAACATGCGAGAGGTTGACACTGATTGCTTATAGATTACTTTCAACTACTTCCTTTGTCCCAAATTTCTTGTCTTAGATTTGTCTAGATACGGATGTATCTAATACTAAAATGTGACTTGATACATCCGTATCTAGACAAATCTAAGACAAGAATTTTGGGACAGAGGGAGTACTTTATGAACATAAATGCTACCTTTGAAGAGGGTATATTTGCCTCAGTAACTTGTGTTATGGACATTGCAAGTAATCCCTCTGCTCTCATGCCTTTGAAGACATGTTCTAGTGTCTTTGTTCACTCATTTTTGTGCGTATATGTAGCCATATATGGAGTATAATATCAAAAATCATCTTATATTTCTGAACGGAGGTAGTAATAAAATATGGTTTCTGTTTGAATTAGAACCAGGTCTGCGGTGGAGATGAAGTTCTCAAAGTCATGCCGTGGGAACTGGAAGACCTGAGGATGAGTTCTACTGCTAAACTATCCAGATGCTGTGTCCTTGTCGCCATGTGTCCTGAACTAGTGTTTTCCTATAGCATTGTTGTCAGGCGTGTTCTCGAGGCTGTACTTGACCACAACAATTTCTTGACTGTGCCTTCGATTACGAAGGGTGTGGTTCCTGTAAAGCTTCCCAACAAATCTGATGCGGCCTGTCTTCATCATCATGTTTATGAGTGGAAAGACCACTCTGTTAGGTTCTCCAAGGTTGACGAGATGGTGATGGTGCATGTAGATATCTCTCACGAAGTCCATGGCCTAGTCAGTTATGCGGGGTTCATCCCGTAGGTCGGTGGCAAGAAATAGTCTGCAGAGTTTAATTAGTGCAACTTTGCTTGTCTGTAGTAAGTACTATTATTCAGTACTTGATTTGTGTTTGTGAACCCTGTATTGTTTATTAGTACTGCCGCGGTGTGTGGTCAGTCCTGAGAACGGTCTATGTTAATGTCTGTCCACTCAATTCAGTATGTATATTTTGAATTATCCAGATCATCTTTTTTGTGAGGACGGTTTATCAATTATGGTTACACTCCAATATCTGTATGCATTGTAGGGTTTATAGCACCCACCATGATTTTCACTCCCATTGATGTTCGGTCCATACGATTTGTCACGACCTTTGGACTGTCCTTCTTGTGGGAGTAGGCTGGGCCCCTGCATGCCACCCATAGTTTGACGATCAATCTTCTGTTTAGTAATTCAACATAGTGTTTCCTGGTAAGGATTCACTCGTGTCACATCAAGTAAATCTTATTGATTTATAGCCTAAATCTTATTGATTTAATGTCATGTTTTCTTTCCTTTCCTGCAATTTTACGATGCAGGTTTTGCCATGTGACATTCGTCACAGAATAAACCGTTTGGTTTGCTCTATGATGGCTATTTTTGCAGGTTTCACTTCTTATGTCGTGTTAGTAATGAAGGCACTGTCCATCACTTATATTACTGGAAAAAATTGGATTAGTCTGTTGTCTGAGTACAAGCTGAATCCCTATGATGAACTGCAGTTTGGTTTAACAAAAATGCCACAATTAGTCCTTCTCGTGTTTAAAAGAAATGAAGAAAAAAACTGGATCACGGTCACAGAGCCTAGTCAAGTTAGAAAGCTGATCATAGCAGACTAGACACGATCGCCGCTGTCTCGCACATCGGTACCACCTTCAGCAACGGATCGAGCACCGACAGTTGCTCTAGCACTGACAGCGGCAGTAGCTCAGTCTGGTCCAGCTGAGGATTGGGCACCGACTGTGTCAGCGGATCAGGCTGATCTACCGGAGGATCGGGCATCGGCACAGACACCTGCTCCGACACCGGCACCAGCTCTACAAGGAGCACCATCTCCGGAAGCAGCGGAGGCTTCGGCACCTACACCAACACTTGCACTTGCATCTGCTCCGGCCCATGCAGCAGCAACCGAACGAGCAGTTGCACCGGCAACAGACTGGGTTGCAGTTCGCACTTCATATACCAAAGTCCTTACAAAAACCAACATGTCCACCTTCTCGGTAAGCGTTGGCCGCCGAAGTGCTTCGTTCTTTTTTCTTTCCATGTTGTTTCGCATGATTCACTGTGTTGATCTAACTGTTTGGGTATGTCTTCTTGTTTGCAAACAGAGAATTCCTAGAGCAACGAGGGAGTCATTCAACAATCCAGGCGACAGCGGGCAAGTTTCTCTTACCATGCGCAACCTTGGTGTGAATGAACCTGCTCAATATACCGTAAGTACAAAGGATGGTCGCATGAGGATTGATGCTAAAGGATGGTCAAGGTTCAAATCTAAATCATATCTTGCGATAGGGGATGATCTCAAAATCAAACTTTCTCGGCAAGGAGAGCCGGTCCAAATCAACATTGAAATTCTTCAGTAGCAGCACGCAACTGCCGAACTGATCTATCCTCCGAGAGATTTGATGTAATAATATGGCATGGTGAAACAGGTGTCTTGTGTGTATAAGTAATACGACAATATTATTTATCACATGGTATATCGTTGATAGAATTGCAACTCTCATTGCTGGTTAGGAACTGTCGTTCGATTTCATTCCAACAGCTGCCGTGCTTTATTCAATTTTGTGTATTCGCCTTGCGACAGCATCTAAAACCAGCGCCGTACTGATCGCTTGCAATATGAAAAGTGCTGAGGTAGAACACATGGCCCCCAAACATGCAGGGTGGGCCTGCGGCCCAAAGTCCAGAACCGTGAGCCTGTCTGAGTATTATATTCTTAGCTGAACCCCCATAATGCCCGTGCGTTGCACGTAACATCAAGATGAATTTGTATGAGTATTTTATCTTTTGAGAGAAAAGGATGAACGAGGGAAGGCCTTATTTGCAAATGTGGAGAGGTGTGTGGGTACCTTTTTGCAAAATTGCCATATTTTCCTTCCTATCCGTCAGATATAAATCGGACGGCCTATATTGCTGGATGGCAGGCACACCATCATCACCAACTCATCTATACTGTGTTAAAAACAACTCTATTTTTTATAATTATATATGTTATATATATTCCCCTTGATTTTTCTTATGCATAAAGTTGTGATATAAAAGATTTGTATATTTC